>NW_027365912.1:0-88165 GCF_046119375.1 Phyllobates terribilis | reverse complement strand
AGTCAGTAGCTTCAATCATTTCTGGACGTTTTTCAATGGTAAAAATCAATGAATATTGTAAATGCACAAACAGTAATTTCTCCACATTGCAAGGTGCAATTCTGAAATTTTTTGCTTTTTCATGCTCCTCTTAGCATGATAAAGAAGATTCAAAGAGATTGAGATGCCAGCTCCTTTCATTCAGTCAGTAGCTTCAAACATTTCTGGTATATGAATAACATTATGTTTTTCAATGGCAAAAATCAATGAATATTGTAAATGCACAAACAGTAATTTCTCCGCATTGCAAGGTGCAATTCTGAAATTTTTTGCTTTTTCCTGCTCCTCTTAGCATGATAAAGAAGATTCAAAGAGAGTGAGATGCCAGCTCCTTTCATTCAGTCAGTAGCTTCAAACATTTCTGGTATATGAATAACATGATGTTTTTCAATGGCAAAAATCAATGAATATTGTAAATGCACAAACAGTAATTTCTCCGCATTGCAAGGTGCAATTCTGAAATTTTTTGCTTTTTCCTGCTCCTCTTAGCATGATAAAGAAGATTCAAAGAGAGTGAGATGCCAGCTCCTTTCATTCAGTCAGTAGCTTCAATCATTTCTGGACGTTTTTCAATGGCAAAAATCAACGAATATTGTAAATGCACAAACAGTAATTTCTCCGCATTGCAAGGTGCAATTCTGAAATTTTTTGCTTTTTCCTGCTCCTCTTAGCATGATAAAGAAGATTAAAAGAGAGTGAGATGCCAGCTCCTTTCATTCAGTCAGTAGCTTCAATCATTTCTGGACGTTTTTCAATGGCAAAGATCAATGAATATTGTAAATGCACAAACTGTAATTTCTCCGCATTGCAAGGTGCAATTCTGAAATTTTTTGCTTTTTCCTGCTCCTCTTAGCATGATAAAGAAGATTCAAAGAGAGTGAGATGCCAGCTCCTTTCATTCAGTCAGTAGCTTCAATAATTTCTGGACGTTTTTCAATGGCAAAAATCAATGAATATTGTAAATGCACAAACAGTAAATTCTCCGCATTGCAAGGTGCAATTCTGAAATTTTTTGCTTTTTCCTGCTCCTCTTAGCATGATAAAGAAGATTCAAAGAGAGTGAGATGCCAGCTCCTTTCCTTCAGTCAGTAGCTTCAATCATTTCTGGTATATGAATAACATAATGTTTTTCAATGGCAAAAATCAATGAATTTTGTAAATGCACAAACAGTAATTTCTCCGCATTGCAAGGCGCAATTCTGAAATTTTTTGCTTTCTCCTGCTCCACTTAGCATGATAAAGAAGATTCAAAGAGAGTGAGATGCCAGCTCCTTTCATTCAGTCAGTAGCTTCAATCATTTCTGGAAGTTTTTCAATGGCAAAAATCAATGAATATTGTAAATGCACAAACAGTAATTTCTTCGCATTGCAAGTTGCAATTCTGAAATTTTTTGCTTTTTCCTGCTCCTCTTAGCATGATAAAGAAGATTCAAAGAGAGTGAGATGCCAGCTCCTTTCATTCAGTCAGTACCTTCAATCATTTCTGGACGTTTTTCAATGGCAAAAATCAATGAATATTGTAAATGCACAAACAGTAATTTCTCCGCATTGCAAGGTGCAATTCTGAAATTTTTTGCTTTTTCCTGCTCCTCTTAGCATGATAAAGAAGATTCAAAGAGAGTGAGATGCCAGCTCCTTTCATTCAGTCAGTAGCTTCAAACATTTCTGGTATATGAATAACATGATGTTTTTCAATGGCAAAAATCAATGAATATTGTAAATGCACAAACAGTAATTTCTCCGCATTGCAAGGTGCAAGTCTGAAATTTTTTGCTTTTTTCTGCTCCTCTTAGCATGATAAAGAAGATTCAAAGAGAGTGAGATGCCAGCTCCTTTCATTCAGTCAGTAGCTTCAAACATTTCTGGTATATGAATAACATGATGTTTTTCAATGGCAAAAATCAATGAATATTGTAAATGCACAAACAGTAATTTCTCCGCATTGCAAGGTGCAAGTCTGAAATTTTTTGCTTTTTCCTGCTCCTCTTAGCATGATAAAGAAGATTCAAAGAGAGTGAGATGCCAGCTCCTTTCATTCAGTCAGTAGCTTCAATCATTTCTGGACGTTTTTCAATGGCAAAAATCAATGAATATTGTAAATGCACAAACTGTAATTTCTCCGCATTGCAAGGTGCAATTCTGAAATTTTTTGCTTTTTCCTGCTCCTCTTAGCATGATAAAGAAGATTCAAAGAGAGTGAGATGCCAGCTCCTTTCATTCAGTCAGTAGCTTCAATCATTTCTGGACGTTTTTCAATGGCAAAAATCAATGAATATTGTAAATGCACAAACAGTAAATTCTCCGCATTGCAAGTTGCAATTCTGAAATTTTTTGCTTTTTCCTGCTCCTCTTAGCATGATAAAGAAGATTCAAAGAGAGTGAGATGCCAGCTCCTTTCCTTCAGTCAGTAGCTTCAATCATTTCTGGTATATGAATAACATGATGTTTTTCAATGGCAAAAATCAATGAATTTTGTAAATGCACAAACAGTAATTTCTCCGCATTGCAAGGCGCAATTCTGAAATTTTTTGCTTTTTCCTGCTCCTCTTAGCATGATAAAGAAGATTCAAAGAGAGTGAGATGCCAGCTCCTTTCATTCAGTCAGTAGCTTCAATCATTTCTGGACATTTTTCAATGGCAAAAATCAATGAATATTGTAAATGCACAAACAGTAATTTCTCCGCATTGCAAGGTGCAATTCTGAAATTTTTTGCTTTTTCCTGCTCCTCTTAGCATGATAAAGAAGATTCAAAGAGAGTGAGATGCCAGCTCCTTTCATTCAGTCAGTAGCTTCAATCATTTCTGGACGTTTTTCAATGGCAAAAATCAATGAATATTGTAAATGCACAAACAGTAATTTCTCCGCATTGCAAGGTGCAATTCTGAAATTTTTTGCTTTTTCCTGCTCCTCTTAGCATGATAAAGAAGATTCAAAGAGAGTGAGGTGCCAGCTCCTTTCATTCAGTCAGGAGCTTCAAACATTTCTGGTATATGAATAACATGTTTTTCAATGGCAAAAATCAATGAATATTGTAAATGCACAAACAGTAAATTCTCCGCATTGCAAGGTGCAATTCTGAAATTTTTTGCTTTTTCCTGCTCCTCTTAGCATGATAAAGAAGATTCAAAGAGAGTGAGATGCCAGCTCCTTTCATTCAGTCAGTAGCTTCAATCATTTCTGGACGTTTTTCAATGGCAAAAATCAACGAATATTGTAAATGCACAAACAGTAATTTCTCCGCATTGCAAGGTGCAATTCTGAAATTTTTTGCTTTTTCCTGCTCCTCTTAGCATGATAAAGAAGATTCAAAGAGAGTGAGATGCCAGCTCCTTTCATTCAGTCAGTAGCTTCAATCATTTCTGGACGTTTTTCAATGGCAAAAATCAATGAATATTGTAAATGCACAAACAGTAATTTCTCCGCATTGCAAGGTGCAATTCTGAAATTTTTTGCTTTCTCCTGCTCCACTTAGCATGATAAAGAAGATTCAAAGAGAGTGAGATGCCAGCTCCT
Organism: Phyllobates terribilis; assembly: GCF_046119375.1. NCBI lineage: Eukaryota > Metazoa > Chordata > Amphibia > Anura > Dendrobatidae > Phyllobates > Phyllobates terribilis. The sequence continues at coordinate 84,612 of NW_027365912.1, read as the reverse complement.
TTCATTCAGTCAGTAGCTTCAATCATTTCTGGACGTTTTTCAATGGCAAAAATCAATGAATATTGTAAATGCACAAACAGTAATTTCTCCGCATTGCAAGTTGCAATTCTGAATTTTTTTGCTTTTTCCTGCTCCTCTTAGCATGATAAAGAAGATTCAAAGAGAGTGAGATGCCAGCTCCTTTCATTCAGTCAGTAGCTTCAATCATTTCTGGACGTTTTTCAATGGCAAAAATCAATGAATATTGTAAATGCACAAACTGTAATTTCTCCGCATTGCAAGGTGCAATTCTGAAATTTTTTGCTTTTTCCTGCTCCTCTTAGCATGATAAAGAAGATTCAAAGAGAGTGAGATGCCAGCTCCTTTCATTCAGTCAGTAGCTTCAATCATTTCTGGACGTTTTTCAATGGCAAAAATCAACGAATATTGTAAATGCACAAACAGTAATTTCTCCGCATTGCAAGGTGCAATTCTGAAATTTTTTGCTTTTTCCTGCTCCTCTTAGCATGATAAAGAAGATTCAAAGAGAGTGAGATGCCAGCTCCTTTCATTCAGTCAGTAGCTTCAATCATTTCTGGACGTTTTTCAATGGCAAAAATCAATGAATATTGTAAATGCACAAACAGTAATTTCTCCGCATTGCAAGGTGCAATTCTGAAATTTTTTGCTTTCTCCTGCTCCACTTAGCATGATAAAGAAGATTCAAAGAGAGTGAGATGCCAGCTCCTTTCATTCAGTCAGTAGCTTCAATCATTTCTGGACGTTTTTCAATGGCAAAAATCAATGAATATTGTAAATGCACAAACAGTAATTTCTCCGCATTGCAAGTTGCAATTCTGAAATTTTTTGCTTTTTCCTGCTCCTCTTAGCATGATAAAGAAGATTCAAAGAGAGTGAGATGCCAGCTCCTTTCATTCAGTCAGTACCTTCAATCATTTCTGGACGTTTTTCAATGGCAAAAATCAATGAATATTGTAAATGCACAAACAGTAATTTCTCCGCATTGCAAGGTGCAATTCTGAAATTTTTTGCTTTTTCCTGCTCCTCTTAGCATGATAAAGAAGATTCAAAGAGAGTGAGATGCCAGCTCCTTTCATTCAGTCAGTAGCTTCAAACATTTCTGGTATATGAATAACATGATGTTTTTCAATGGCAAAAATCAATGAATATTGTAAATGCACAAACAGTAATTTCTCCGCATTGCAAGGTGCAAGTCTGAAATTTTTTGCTTTTTTCTGCTCCTCTTAGCATGATAAAGAAGATTCAAAGAGAGTGAGATGCCAGCTCCTTTCATTCAGTCAGTAGCTTCAAACATTTCTGGTATATGAATAACATGATGTTTTTCAATGGCAAAAATCAATGAATATTGTAAATGCACAAACAGTAATTTCTCCGCATTGCAAGGTGCAAGTCTGAAATTTTTTGCTTTTTCCTGCTCCTCTTAGCATGATAAAGAAGATTCAAAGAGAGTGAGATGCCAGCTACTTTCATTCAGTCAGTAGCTTCAATCATTTCTGGACGTTTTTCAATGGTAAAAATCAATGAATATTGTAAATGCACAAACAGTAATTTCTCCACATTGCAAGGTGCAATTCTGAAATTTTTTGCTTTTTCATGCTCCTCTTAGCATGATAAAGAAGATTCAAAGAGATTGAGATGCCAGCTCCTTTCATTCAGACAGTAGCTTCAAACATTTCTGGTATATGAATAACATTATGTTTTTCAATGGCAAAAATCAATGAATATTGTAAATGCACAAACAGTAATTTCTCCGCATTGCAAGGTGCAATTCTGAAATTTTTTGCTTTTTCCTGCTCCTCTTAGCATGATAAAGAAGATTCAAAGAGAGTGAGATGCCAGCTCCTTTCATTCAGTCAGTAGCTTCAAACATTTCTGGTATATGAATAACATGATGTTTTTCAATGGCAAAAATCAATGAATATTGTAAATGCACAAACAGTAATTTCTCCGCATTGCAAGGTGCAATTCTGAAATTTTTTGCTTTTTCCTGCTCCTCTTAGCATGATAAAGAAGATTCAAAGAGAGTGAGATGCCAGCTCCTTTCATTCAGTCAGTAGCTTCAATCATTTCTGGACGTTTTTCAATGGCAAAAATCAACGAATATTGTAAATGCACAAACAGTAATTTCTCCGCATTGCAAGGTGCAATTCTGAAATTTTTTGCTTTTTCCTGCTCCTCTTAGCATGATAAAGAAGATTAAAAGAGAGTGAGATGCCAGCTCCTTTCATTCAGTCAGTAGCTTCAATCATTTCTGGACGTTTTTCAATGGCAAAAATCAATGAATATTGTAAATGCACAAACTGTAATTTCTCCGCATTGCAAGGTGCAATTCTGAAATTTTTTGCTTTTTCCTGCTCCTCTTAGCATGATAAAGAAGATTCAAAGAGAGTGAGATGCCAGCTCCTTTCATTCAGTCAGTAGCTTCAATAATTTCTGGACGTTTTTCAATGGCAAAAATCAATGAATATTGTAAATGCACAAACAGTAAATTCTCCGCATTGCAAGGTGCAATTCTGAAATTTTTTGCTTTTTCCTGCTCCTCTTAGCATGATAAAGAAGATTCAAAGAGAGTGAGATGCCAGCTCCTTTCCTTCAGTCAGTAGCTTCAATCATTTCTGGTATATGAATAACATAATGTTTTTCAATGGCAAAAATCAATGAATTTTGTAAATGCACAAACAGTAATTTCTCCGCATTGCAAGGCGCAATTCTGAAATTTTTTGCTTTTTCCTGCTCCTCTTAGCATGATAAAGAAGATTCAAAGAGAGTGAGATGCCAGCTCCTTTCATTCAGTCAGTAGCTTCAATCATTTCTGGACATTTTTCAATGGCAAAAATCAATGAATATTGTAAATGCACAAACAGTAATTTCTCCGCATTGCAAGGTGCAATTCTGAAATTTTTTGCTTTTTCCTGCTCCTCTTAGCATGATAAAGAAGATTCAAAGAGAGTGAGATGCCAGCTCCTTTCATTCAGTCAGTAGCTTCAATCATTTCTGGACGTTTTTCAATGGCAAAAATCAATGAATATTGTAAATGCACAAACAGTAATTTCTCCGCATTGCAAGGTGCAATTCTGAAATTTTTTGCTTTTTCCTGCTCCTCTTAGCATGATAAAGAAGATTCAAAGAGAGTGAGGTGCCAGCTCCTTTCATTCAGTCAGGAGCTTCAAACATTTCTGGTATATGAATAACATGTTTTTCAATGGCAAAAATCAATGAATATTGTAAATGCACAAAGAGTAAATTCTCCGCATTGCAAGGTGCAATTCTGAAATTTTTTGCTTTTTCCTGCTCCTCTTAGCATGATAAAGAAGATTCAAAGAGAGTGAGATGCCAGCTCCTTTCATTCAGTCAGTAGCTTCAATCATTTCTGGACGTTTTTCAATGGCAAAAATCAATGAATATTGTAAATGCACAAACAGTAATTTCTCCGCATTGCAAGGTGCAATTCTGAAATTTTTTGCTTTCTCCTGCTCCACTTAGCATGATAAAGAAGATTCAAAGAGAGTGAGATGCCAGCTCCTTTCATTCAGTCAGTAGCTTCAATCATTTCTGGACGTTTTTCAATGGCAAAAATCAATGAATATTGTAAATGCACAAACAGTAATTTCTCCGCATTGCAAGTTGCAATTCTGAAATTTTTTGCTTTTTCCTGCTCCTCTTAGCATGATAAAGAAGATTCAAAGAGTGTGAGATGCCAGCTCCTTTCATTCAGTCAGTACCTTCAATCATTTCTGGACGTTTTTCAATGGCAAAAATCAATGAATATTGTAAATGCACAAACAGTAATTTCTCCGCATTGCAAGGTGCAATTCTGAAATTTTTTGCTTTTTCCTGCTCCTCTTAGCATGATAAAGAAGATTCAAAGAGAGTGAGATGCCAGCTCCTTTCATTCAGTCAGTAGCTTCAAACATTTCTGGTATATGAATAACATGATGTTTTTCAATGGCAAAAATCAATGAATATTGTAAATGCACAAACAGTAATTTCTCCGCATTGCAAGGTGCAAGTCTGAAATTTTTTGCTTTTTTCTGCTCCTCTTAGCATGATAAAGAAGATTCAAAGAGAGTGAGATGCCAGCTCCTTTCATTCAGTCAGTAGCTTCAAACATTTCTGGTATATGAATAACATGATGTTTTTCAATGGCAAAAATCAATGAATATTGTAAATGCACAAACAGTAATTTCTCCGCATTGCAAGGTGCAAGTCTGAAATTTTTTGCTTTTTCCTGCTCCTCTTAGCATGATAAAGAAGATTCAAAGAGAGTGAGATGCCAGCTACTTTCATTCAGTCAGTAGCTTCAATCATTTCTGGACGTTTTTCAATGGTAAAAATCAATGAATATTGTAAATGCACAAACAGTAATTTCTCCACATTGCAAGGTGCAATTCTGAAATTTTTTGCTTTTTCATGCTCCTCTTAGCATGATAAAGAAGATTCAAAGAGATTGAGATGCCAGCTCCTTTCATTCAGTCAGTAGCTTCAAACATTTCTGGTATATGAATAACATTATGTTTTTCAATGGCAAAAATCAATGAATATTGTAAATGCACAAACAGTAATTTCTCCGCATTGCAAGGTGCAATTCTGAAATTTTTTGCTTTTTCCTGCTCCTCTTAGCATGATAAAGAAGATTCAAAGAGAGTGAGATGCCAGCTCCTTTCATTCAGTCAGTAGCTTCAAACATTTCTGGTATATGAATAACATGATGTTTTTCAATGGCAAAAATCAATGAATATTGTAAATGCACAAACAGTAATTTCTCCGCATTGCAAGGTGCAATTCTGAAATTTTTTGCTTTTTCCTGCTCCTCTTAGCATGATAAAGAAGATTCAAAGAGAGTGAGATGCCAGCTCCTTTCATTCAGTCAGTAGCTTCAATCATTTCTGGACGTTTTTCAATGGCAAAAATCAACGAATATTGTAAATGCACAAACAGTAATTTCTCCGCATTGCAAGGTGCAATTCTGAAATTTTTTGCTTTTTCCTGCTCCTCTTAGCATGATAAAGAAGATTAAAAGAGAGTGAGATGCCAGCTCCTTTCATTCAGTCAGTAGCTTCAATCATTTCTGGACGTTTTTCAATGGCAAAATTCAATGAATATTGTAAATGCACAAACTGTAATTTCTCCGCATTGCAAGGTGCAATTCTGAAATTTTTTGCTTTTTCCTGCTCCTCTTAGCATGATAAAGAAGATTCAAAGAGAGTGAGATGCCAGCTCCTTTCATTCAGTCAGTAGCTTCAATAATTTCTGGACGTTTTTCAATGGCAAAAATCAATGAATATTGTAAATGCACAAACAGTAATTTCTCCGCATTGCAAGGTGCAATTCTGAAATTTTTTGCTTTTTCCTGCTCCTCTTAGCATGATAAAGAAGATTCAAAGAGAGTGAGGTGCCAGCTCCTTTCATTCAGTCAGGAGCTTCAAACATTTCTGGTATATGAATAACATGTTTTTCAATGGCAAAAATCAATGAATATTGTAAATGCACAAACAGTAAATTCTCCGCATTGCAAGGTGCAATTCTGAAATTTTTTGCTTTTTCCTGCTCCTCTTAGCATGATAAAGAAGATTCAAAGAGAGTGAGATGCCAGCTCCTTTCATTCAGTCAGTAGCTTCAATCATTTCTGGACGTTTTTCAATGGCAAAAATCAATGAATATTGTAAATGCACAAACTGTAATTTCTCCGCATTGCAAGGTGCAATTCTGAAATTTTTTGCTTTTTCCTGCTCCTCTTAGCATGATAAAGAAGATTCAAAGAGAGTGAGATGCCAGCTCCTTTCATTCAGTCAGTAGCTTCAATCATTTCTGGACGTTTTTCAATGGCAAAAATCAACGAATATTGTAAATGCACAAACAGTAATTTCTCCGCATTGCAAGGTGCAATTCTGAAATTTTTTGCTTTTTCCTGCTCCTCTTAGCATGATAAAGAAGATTCAAAGAGAGTGAGATGCCAGCTCCTTTCATTCAGTCAGTAGCTTCAATCATTTCTGGACGTTTTTCAATGGCAAAAATCAATGAATATTGTAAATGCACAAACTGTAATTTCTCCGCATTGCAAGGTGCAATTCTGAAATTTTTTGCTTTTTCCTGCTCCACTTAGCATGATAAAGAAGATTCAAAGAGAGTGAGATGCCAGCTCCTTTCATTCAGTCAGTAGCTTCAATCATTTCTGGACGTTTTTCAATGGCAAAAATCAATGAATATTGTAAATGCACAAACAGTAATTTCTCCGCATTGCAAGTTGCAATTCTGAAATTTTTTGCTTTTTCCTGCTCCTCTTAGCATGATAAAGAAGATTCAAAGAGAGTGAGATGCCAGCTCCTTTCATTCAGTCAGTACCTTAAATCATTTCTGGACGTTTTTCAATGGCAAAAATCAATGAATATTGTAAATGCACAAACAGTAATTTCTCCGCATTGCAAGGTGCAATTCTGAAATTTTTTGCTTTTTCCTGCTCCTCTTAGCATGATAAAGAAGATTCAAAGAGAGTGAGATGCCAGCTCCTTTCATTCAGTCAGTAGCTTCAAACATTTCTGGTATATGAATAACATGATGTTTTTCAATGGCAAAAATCAATGAATATTGTAAATGCACAAACAGTAATTTCTCCGCATTGCAAGGTGCAAGTCTGAAATTTTTTGCTTTTTTCTGCTCCTCTTAGCATGATAAAGAAGATTCAAAGAGAGTGAGATGCCAGCTCCTTTCATTCAGTCAGTAGCTTCAAACATTTCTGGTATATGAATAACATGATGTTTTTCAATGGCAAAAATCAATGAATATTGTAAATGCACAAACAGTAATTTCTCCGCATTGCAAGGTGCAATTCTGAAATTTTTTGCTTTTTCCTGCTCCTCTTAGCATGATAAAGAAGATTCAAAGACAGTGAGATGCCAGCTCCTTTCCTTCAGTCAGTAGCTTCAATCATTTCTGGTATATGAATAACATAATGTTTTTCAATGGCAAAAATCAATGAATTTTGTAAATGCACAAACAGTAATTTCTCCGCATTGCAAGGCGCAATTCTGAAATTTTTTGCTTTTTCCTGCTCCTCTTAGCATGATAAAGAAGATTCAAAGAGAGTGAGATGCCAGCTCCTTTCATTCAGTCAGTAGCTTCAATCATTTCTGGACATTTTTCAATGGCAAAAATCAATGAATATTGTAAATGCACAAACAGTAATTTCTCCGCATTGCAAGGTGCAATTCTGAAATTTTTTGCTTTTTCCTGCTCCTCTTAGCATGATAAAGAAGATTCAAAGAGAGTGAGATGCCAGCTCCTTTCATTCAGTCAGTAGCTTCAATCATTTCTGGACGTTTTTCAATGGCAAAAATCAATGAATATTGTAAATGCACAAACAGTAATTTCTCCGCATTGCAAGGTGCAATTCTGAAATTTTTTGCTTTTTCCTGCTCCTCTTAGCATGATAAAGAAGATTCAAAGAGAGTGAGGTGCCAGCTCCTTTCATTCAGTCAGGAGCTTCAAACATTTCTGGTATATGAATAACATGTTTTTCAATGGCAAAAATCAATGAATATTGTAAATGCACAAACAGTAAATTCTCCGCATTGCAAGGTGCAATTCTGAAATTTTTTGCTTTTTCCTGCTCCTCTTAGCATGATAAAGAAGATTCAAAGAGAGTGAGATGCCAGCTCCTTTCATTCAGTCAGTAGCTTCAATCATTTCTGGACGTTTTTCAATGGCAAAAATCAATGAATATTGTAAATGCACAAACTGTAATTTCTCCGCATTGCAAGGTGCAATTCTGAAATTTTTTGCTTTTTCCTGCTCCTCTTAGCATGATAAAGAAGATTCAAAGAGAGTGAGATGCCAGCTCCTTTCATTCAGTCAGTAGCTTCAATCATTTCTGGACGTTTTTCAATGGCAAAAATCAACGAATATTGTAAATGCACAAACAGTAATTTCTCCGCATTGCAAGGTGCAATTCTGAAATTTTTTGCTTTTTCCTGCTCCTCTTAGCATGATAAAGAAGATTCAAAGAGAGTGAGATGCCAGCTCCTTTCATTCAGTCAGTAGCTTCAATCATTTCTGGACGTTTTTCAATGGCAAAAATCAATGAATATTGTAAATGCACAAACTGTAATTTCTCCGCATTGCAAGGTGCAATTCTGAAATTTTTTGCTTTTTCCTGCTCCACTTAGCATGATAAAGAAGATTCAAAGAGAGTGAGATGCCAGCTCCTTTCATTCAGTCAGTAGCTTCAATCATTTCTGGACGTTTTTCAATGGCAAAAATCAATGAATATTGTAAATGCACAACAGTAATTTCTCCGCATTGCAAGTTGCAATTCTGAAATTTTTTGCTTTTTCCTGCTCCTCTTAGCATGTTAAAGAAGATTCAAAGAGAGTGAGATGCCAGCTCCTTTCATTCAGTCAGTACCTTCAATCATTTCTGGACGTTTTTCAATGGCAAAATCAATGAATATTGTAAATGCACAAACAGTAATTTCTCCGCATTGCAAGGTGCAATTCTGAAATTTTTTGCTTTTTCCTGCTCCTCTTAGCATGATAAAGAAGATTCAAAGAGAGTGAGATGCCAGCTCCTTTCATTCAGTCAGTAGCTTCAAACATTTCTGGTATATGAATAACATGATGTTTTTCAATGGCAAAAATCAATGAATATTGTAAATGCACAAACAGTAATTTCTCCGCATTGCAAGGTGCAAGTCTGAAATTTTTTGCTTTTTTCTGCTCCTCTTAGCATGATAAAGAAGATTCAAAGAGAGTGAGATGCCAGCTCCTTTCATTCAGTCAGTAGCTTCAAACATTTCTGGTATATGAATAACATGATGTTTTTCAATGGCAAAAATCAATGAATATTGTAAATGCACAAACAGTAATTTCTCCGCATTGCAAGGTGCAAATCTGAAATTTTTTGCTTTTTCCTGCTCCTCTTAGCATGATAAAGAAGATTCAAAGAGAGTGAGATGCCAGCTACTTTCATTCAGTCAGTAGCTTCAATCATTTCTGGACGTTTTTCATTGGTAAAAATCAATGAATATTGTAAATGCACAAACAGTAATTTCTCCACATTGCAAGGTGCAATTCTGAAATTTTTTGCTTTTTCATGCTCCTCTTAGCATGATAAAGAAGATTCAAAGAGATTGAGATGCCAGCTCCTTTCATTCAGTCAGTAGCTTCAAACATTTCTGGTATATGAATAACATTATGTTTTTCAATGGCAAAAATCAATGAATATTGTAAATGCACAAACAGTAATTTCTCCGCATTGCAAGGTGCAATTCTGAAATTTTTTGCTTTTTCCTGCTCCTCTTAGCATGATAAAGAAGATTCAAAGAGAGTGAGATGCCAGCTCCTTTCATTCAGTCAGTAGCTTCAAACATTTCTGGTATATAAATAACATGATGTTTTTCAATGGCAAAAATCAATGAATATTGTAAATGCACAAACAGTAATTTCTCCGCATTGCAAGGTGCAAGTCTGAAATTTTTTGCTTTTTCCTGCTCCTCTTAGCATGATAAAGAAGATTCAAAGAGAGTGAGATGCCAGCTACTTTCATTCAGTCAGTAGCTTCAATCATTTCTGGTTAATAACATGTTTTTCAATGGCAAAAATCAATGAATATTGTAAATGCACAAACAGTAATTTCTCCGCATTGCAAGGTGCAATTCTGAAATTTTTTGCTTTTTCCTGCTCCTCTTAGCATGATAAAGAAGATTCAAAGAGAGTGAGATGCCAGCTCATTTCATTCAGTCAGTAGCTTCAATCATTTCTGGACGTTTTTCAATGGCAAAAATCAATGAATATTGTAAATGCACAAACAGTAATTTCTCCGCATTGCAAGGTGCAATTCTGAAATTTTTTGCTTTTTCCTGCTCCTCTTAGCATGATAAAGAAGATTCAAAGAGAGTGAGATGCCAGCTCCTTTCATTCAGTCAGTAGCTTCAATCATTTCTGGACGTTTTTCAATGGCAAAAATCAATGAATATTGTAAATGCACAAACAGTAATTTCTCCGCATTGCAAGGTGCAATTCTGAAATTTTTTGCTTTTTCCCGCTCCTCTTAGCATGATAAAGAAGATTCAAAGAGATTGAGGTGCCAGCTCCTTTCATTCAGTCAGTAGCTTCAAACATTTCTGGTATATGAATAACATGTTTTTCAATGGCAAAAATCAATGAATATTGTAAATGCACAAACAGTAATTTCTCCGCATTGCAAGGTGCAATTCTGAAATTTTTTGCTTTTTCCTGCTCCTCTTAGCATGATCAAGAAGATTCAAAGAGAGTGAGATGCCAGCTCCTTTCATTCAGTCAGTAGCTTCAATCATTTCTGGACGTTTTTCAATGGCAAAAATCAATGAATATTGTAAATGCACAAACAGTAATTTCTCCGCATTGCAAGGTGCAATTCTGAAATTTTTTGCTTTTTCCTGCTCCTCTTAGCATGATAAAGAAGATTCAAAGAGAGTGAGATGCCAGCTCCTTTCATTCAGTCAGTAGCTTCAATCATTTCTGGACGTTTTTCAATGGCAAAAATCAATGAATATTGTAAATGCACAAACAGTAATTTCTCCGCATTGCAAGGTGCAATTCTGAAATTTTTTGCTTTTTCCTGCTCCTCTTAGCATGATAAAGAAGATTCAAAGAGAGTGAGATGCCAGCTCCTTTCATTCAGTCAGTAGCTTCAAACATTTCTGGTATATGAATAACATGTTGTTTTTCAATGGCAAAAATCAATGAATATTGTAAATGCACAAACAGTAATTTCTCCGCATTGCAAGGTGCAAGTCTGAAATTTTTTGCTTTTTCCTGCTCCTCTTAGCATGATAAAGAAGATTCAAAGAGAGTGAGATGCCAGCTACTTTCATTCAGTCAGTAGCTTCAATCATTTCTGGACGTTTTTCAATGGTAAAAATCAATGAATATTGTAAATGCACAAACAGTAATTTCTCCACATTGCAAGGTGCAATTCTAAAATTTTTTGCTTTTTCCTGCTCCTCTTAGCATGATAAAGAAGATTCAAAGAGAGTGAGATGCCAGCTCCTTTCATTCAGTCAGTAGCTTCAAACATTTCTGGTATATGAATAACATGATGTTTTTCAATGGCAAAAATCAATGAATATTGTAAATGCACAAACAGTAATTTCTCCGCATTGCAAGGTGCAATTCTGAAATTTTTTGCTTTTTCCTGCTCCTCTTAGCATGATTCAAAGAGAGTGAGATGCCAGCTCCTTTCATTCAGTCAGTAGCTTCAATCATTTCTGGACGTTTTTCAATGGCAAAAATCAATGAATATTGTAAATGCACAAACAGTAATTTCTCCGCATTGCAAGGTGCAATTCTGAAATTTTTTGCTTTTTCCTGCTCCTCTTAGCATGATAAAGAAGATTCAAAGAGAGTGAGATGTCAGCTCCTTTCATTCAGTCAGTAGCTTCAAACATTTCTGGTATATGAATAACATGATGTTTTTCAATGGCAAAAATCAATGAATATTGTAAATGCACAAACAGTAATTTCTCGGCATTGCAAGGTGCAATTCTGAAATTTTTTGCTTTTTCCTGCTCCTCTTAGCATGATAAAGAAGATTCAAAGAGAGTGAGATGCCAGCTCCTTTCATTCAGTCAGTAGCTTCAAACATTTCTGGTATATGAATAACATGATGTTTTTCAATGGCAAAAATCAATGAATATTGTAAATGCACAAACAGTAATTTCTCCGCATTGCAAGGTGCAAGTCTGAAATTTTTTGCTTTTTCCTGCTCCTCTTAGCATGATAAAGAAGATTCAAAGAGAGTGAGATGCCAGCTACTTTCATTCAGTCAGTAGCTTCAATCATTTCTGGACGTTTTTCAATGGTAAAAATCAATGAATATTGTAAATGCACAAACAGTAATTTCTCCACATTGCAAGGTGCAATTCTGAAGTTTTTTGCTTTTTCCTGCTCCTCTTAGCATGATAAAGAAGATTCAAAGAGATTGAGATGCCAGCTCCTTTCATTCAGTCAGTAGCTTCAAACATTTCTGGTATATGAATAACATGATGTTTTTCAATGGAAAAAATCAATGAATATTGTAAATGCACAAACAGTAATTTCTCCGCATTGCAAGGTGCAATTCTGAAATTTTTTGCTTTTTCCTGCTCCTCTTAGCATGATAAAGAAGATTCAAAGAGAGTGAGATGCCAGCTCCTTTCATTCAGTCAGTAGCTTCAAACATTTCTGGTATATGAAATAACATGATGTTTTTCAATGGCAAAAATCAATGAATATTGTAAATGCACAAACAGTAATTTCTCCGCATTGCAAGGTGCAAGTCTGAAATTTTTTGCTTTTTCCTGCTCCTCTTAGCATGATAAAGAAGATTCAAAGAGAGTGAGATGCCAGCTCCTTTCATTCAGTCAGTAGCTTCAATCATTTCTGGATGTTTTTCAATGGCAAAAATCAATGAATATTGTAAATGCACAAACAGTAATTTCTCCGCATTGCAAGGTGCAATTCTGAAATTTTTTGCTTTTTCCTGCTCCTCTTAGCATGATAAAGAAGATTCAAAGAGAGTGAGATGCCAGCTCCTTTCATTCAGTCAGTAGCTTCAATCATTTCTGGACGTTTTTCAATGGCAAAAATCAATGAATATTGTAAATGCACAAACAGTAATTTCTCCGCATTGCAAGGTGCAATTCTGAAATTTTTTGCTTTTTCCTGCTCCTCTTAGCATGATAAAGAAGATTCAAAGAGAGTGAGATGCCAGCTCCTTTCATTCAGTCAGTACCTTCAATCATTTCTGGACGTTTTTCAATGGCAAAAATCAATGAATATTGTAAATGCACAAACAGTAATTTCTCCGCATTGCAAGGTGCAATTCTGAAATTTTTTGCTTTTTCCCGCTCCTCTTAGCATGATAAAGAAGATTCAAAGAGATTGAGGTGCCAGCTCCTTTCATTCAGTCAGTAGCTTCAAACATTTCTGGTATATGAATAACATGTTTTTCAATGGCAAAAATCAATGAATATTGTAAATGCACAAACAGTAATTTCTCCGCATTGCAAGGTGCAATTCTGAAATTTTTTGCTTTTTCCTGCTCCTCTTAGCATGATAAAGAAGATTCAAAGAGAGTGAGATGCCAGCTCCTTTCATTCAGTCAGTAGCTTCAATCATTTCTGGACGTTTTTCAATGGCAAAAATCAATGAATATTGTAAATGCACAAACAGTAATTTCTCCGCATTGCAAGGTGCAATTCTGAAATTTTTTGCTTTTTCCTGCTCCTCTTAGCATGATAAAGAAGATTCAAAGAGAGTGAGATGCCAGCTCCTTTCATTCAGTCAGTAGCTTCAATCATTTCTGGACGTTTTTCAATGGCAAAAATCAATGAATATTGTAAATGCACAAACAGTAATTTCTCCGCATTGCAAGGTGCAATTCTGAAATTTTTTGCTTTTTCCTGCTCCTCTTAGCATGATAAAGAAGATTCAAAGAGAGTGAGATGCCAGCTCCTTTCATTCAGTCAGTAGCTTCAAACATTTCTGGTATATGAATAACATGTTGTTTTTCAATGGCAAAAATCAATGAATATTGTAAATGCACAAACAGTAATTTCTCCGCATTGCAAGGTGCAAGTCTGAAATTTTTTGCTTTTTCCTGCTCCTCTTAGCATGATAAAGAAGATTCAAAGAGAGTGAGATGCCAGCTACTTTCATTCAGTCAGTAGCTTCAATCATTTCTGGACGTTTTTCAATGGTAAAAATCAATGAATATTGTAAATGCACAAACAGTAATTTCTCCACATTGCAAGGTGCAATTCTAAAATTTTTTGCTTTTTCCTGCTCCTCTTAGCATGATAAAGAAGATTCAAAGAGAGTGAGATGCCAGCTCCTTTCATTCAGTCAGTAGCTTCAAACATTTCTGGTATATGAATAACATGATGTTTTTCAATGGCAAAAATCAATGAATATTGTAAATGCACAAACAGTAATTTCTCCGCATTGCAAGGTGCAATTCTGAAATTTTTTGCTTTTTCCTGCTCCTCTTAGCATGATTCAAAGAGAGTGAGATGCCAGCTCCTTTCATTCAGTCAGTAGCTTCAATCATTTCTGGACGTTTTTCAATGGCAAAAATCAATGAATATTGTAAATGCACAAACAGTAATTTCTCCGCATTGCAAGGTGCAATTCTGAAATTTTTTGCTTTTTCCTGCTCCTCTTAGCATGATAAAGAAGATTCAAAGAGAGTGAGATGTCAGCTCCTTTCATTCAGTCAGTAGCTTCAAACATTTCTGGTATATGAATAACATGATGTTTTTCAATGGCAAAAATCAATGAATATTGTAAATGCACAAACAGTAATTTCTCCGCATTGCAAGGTGCAATTCTGAAATTTTTTGCTTTTTCCTGCTCCTCTTAGCATGATAAAGAAGATTCAAAGAGAGTGAGATGCCAGCTCCTTTCATTCAGTCAGTAGCTTCAAACATTTCTGGTATATGAATAACATGATGTTTTTCAATGGCAAAAATCAATGAATATTGTAAATGCACAAACAGTAATTTCTCCGCATTGCAAGGTGCAAGTCTGAAATTTTTTGCTTTTTCCTGCTCCTCTTAGCATGATAAAGAAGATTCAAAGAGAGTCAGATGCCAGCTACTTTCATTCAGTCAGTAGCTTCAATCATTTCTGGACGTTTTTCAATGGTAAAAATCAATGAATATTGTAAATGCACAAACAGTAATTTCTCCACATTGCAAGGTGCAATTCTGAAGTTTTTTGCTTTTTCCTGCTCCTCTTAGCATGATAAAGAAGATTCAAAGAGATTGAGATGCCAGCTCCTTTCATTCAGTCAGTAGCTTCAAACATTTCTGGTATATGAATAACATGATGTTTTTCAATGGAAAAAATCAATGAATATTGTAAATGCACAAACAGTAATTTCTCCGCATTGCAAGGTGCAATTCTGAAATTTTTTGCTTTTTCCTGCTCCTCTTAGCATGATAAAGAAGATTCAAAGAGAGTGAGATGCCAGCTCCTTTCATTCAGTCAGTAGCTTCAAACATTTCTGGTATATCAATAACATGATGTTTTTCAATGGCAAAAATCAATGAATATTGTAAATGCACAAACAGTAATTTCTCCGCATTGCAAGGTGCAAGTCTGAAATTTTTTGCTTTTTCCTGCTCCTCTTAGCATGATAAAGAAGATTCAAAGAGAGTGAGATGCCAGCTACTTTCATTCAGTCAGTAGCTTCAATCATTTCTGGACGTTTTTCAATGGTAAAAATCAATGAATATTGTAAATGCACAAACAGTAATTTCTCCACATTGCAAGGTGCAATTCTGAAATTTTTTGCTTTTTCCTGCTCCTCTTAGCATGATAAAGAAGATTCAAAGAGAGTGAGATGCCAGCTCCTTTCATTCAGTCAGTAGCTTCAAACATTTCTGGTATATGAATAACATGATGTTTTTCAATGGCAAAAATCAATGAATATTGTAAATGCACAAACAGTAATTTCTCCGCATTGCAAGGTGCAATTCTGAAATTTTTTGCTTTTTCCTGCTCCTCTTAGCATGATAAAGATTCAAAGAGAGTGAGATGCCAGCTCCTTTCATTCAGTCAGTAGCTTCAATCATTTCTGGACGTTTCTCAATGGCAAAAATCAATGAATATTGTAAATGCACAAACTGTAATTTCTCCGCATTGCAAGGTGCAATTCTGAAATTTTTTGCTTTTTCCTGCTCCTCTTAGCATGATAAAGAAGATTCAAAGAGAGTGAGATGCCAGCTCCTTTCATTCAGTCAGTAGCTTCAATCATTTCTGGACGTTTTTCAATGGCAAAAATCAATGAATTTTGTAAATGCACAAACAGTAATTTCTCCGCATTGCAAGGTGCAATTCTGAAATTTTTTGCTTTTTCCTGCTCCTCTTAGCATGATAAAGAAGATTCAAAGAGAGTGAGATGCCAGCTCCTTTCATTCAGTCAGTAGCTTCAATCATTTCTGGACGTTTTTCAATGGCAAAAATCAATGAATTTTGTAAATGCACAAACAGTAATTTCTCCGCATTGCAAGGTGCAATTCTGAAATTTTTTGCTTTATCCTGCTCCTCTTAGCATGATAAAGAAGATTCAAAGAGATTGAGATGCCAGCTCCTTTCATTCAGTCAGTAGCTTCAAACATTTCTGGTATATGAATAACATGATGTTTTTCAATGGAAAAAATCAATGAATATTGTAAATGCACAAACAGTAATTTCTCCGCATTGCAAGGTGCAATTCTGAAATTTTTTGCTTTTTCCTGCTCCTCTTAGCATGATAAAGAAGATTCAAAGAGAGTGAGATGCCAGCTCCTTTCATTCAGTCAGTAGCTTCAAACATTTCTGGTATATCAATAACATGATGTTTTTCAATGGCAAAAATCAATGAATATTGTAAATGCACAAACAGTAATTTCTCCGCATTGCAAGGTGCAAGTCTGAAATTTTTTGCTTTTTCCTGCTCCTCTTAGCATGATAAAGAAGATTCAAAGAGAGTGAGATGCCAGCTACTTTCATTCAGTCAGTAGCTTCAATCATTTCTGGACGTTTTTCAATGGTAAAAATCAATGAATATTGTAAATGCACAAACAGTAATTTCTCCACATTGCAAGGTGCAATTCTGAAATTTTTTGCTTTTTCCTGCTCCTCTTAGCATGATAAAGAAGATTCAAAGAGAGTGAGATGCCAGCTCCTTTCATTCAGTCAGTAGCTTCAAACATTTCTGGTATATGAATAACATGATGTTTTTCAATGGCAAAAATCAATGAATATTGTAAATGCACAAACAGTAATTTCTCCGCATTGCAAGGTGCAATTCTGAAATTTTTTGCTTTTTCCTGCTCCTCTTAGCATGATAAAGATTCAAAGAGAGTGAGATGCCAGCTCCTTTCATTCAGTCAGTAGCTTCAATCATTTCTGGACGTTTCTCAATGGCAAAAATCAATGAATATTGTAAATGCACAAACTGTAATTTCTCCGCATTGCAAGGTGCAATTCTGAAATTTTTTGCTTTTTCCTGCTCCTCTTAGCATGATAAAGAAGATTCAAAGAGAGTGAGATGCCAGCTCCTTTCATTCAGTCAGTAGCTTCAATCATTTCTGGACGTTTTTCAATGGCAAAAATCAATGAATTTTGTAAATGCACAAACAGTAATTTCTCCGCATTGCAAGGTGCAATTCTGAAATTTTTTGCTTTTTCCTGCTCCTCTTAGCATGATAAAGAAGATTCAAAGAGAGTGAGATGCCAGCTCCTTTCATTCAGTCAGTACCTTCAATCATTTCTGGACGTTTTTCAATGGCAAAAATCAATGAATATTGTAAATGCACAAACAGTAATTTCTCCGCATTGCAAGGTGCAATTCTGAAATTTTTTGCTTTTTCCCGCTCCTCTTAGCATGATAAAGAAGATTCAAAGAGAGTGAGGTGCCAGCTCCTTTCATTCAGTCAGTAGCTTCAAACATTTCTGGTATATGAATAACATGTTTTTCAATGGCAAAAATCAATGAATATTGTAAATGCACAAACAGTAATTTCTCCGCATTGCAAGGTGCAATTCTGAAATTTTTTGCTTTTTCCTGCTCCTCTTAGCATGATAAAGAAGATTCAAAGAGAGTGAGATGCCAGCTCCTTTCATTCAGTCAGTAGCTTCAATCATTTCTGGACGTTTTTCAATGGCAAAAATCAATGAATATTGTAAATGCACAAACAGTAATTTCTCCGCATTGCAAGGTGCAATTCTGAAATTTTTTGCTTTTTCCTGCTCCTCTTAGCATGATAAAGAAGATTCAAAGAGAGTGAGATGCCAGCTCCTTTCATTCAGTCAGTAGCTTCAATCATTTCTGGACGTTTTTCAATGGCAAAAATCAATGAATATTGTAAATGCACAAACAGTAATTTCTCCGCATTGCAAGGTGCAATTCTGAAATTTTTTGCTTTTTCCTGCTCCTCTTAGCATGATAAAGAAGATTCAAAGAGAGTGAGATGCCAGCTCCTTTCATTCAGTCAGTAGCTTCAAACATTTCTGGTATATGAATAACATGATGTTTTTCAATGGCAAAAATCAATGAATATTGTAAATGCACAAACAGTAATTTCTCCGCATTGCAAGGTGCAAGTCTGAAATTTTTTGCTTTTTCCTGCTCGTCTTAGCATGATAAAGAAGATTCAAAGAGAGTGAGATGCCAGCTACTTTCATTCAGTCAGTAGCTTCAATCATTTCTGGACGTTTTTCAATGGTAAAAATCAATGAATATTGTAAATGCACAAACAGTAATTTCTCCACATTGCAAGGTGCAATTCTGAAATTTTTTGCTTTTTCCTGCTCCTCTTAGCATGATAAAGAAGATTCAAAGAGTGAGGTGCCAGCTCCTTTCATTCAGTCAGTAGCTTCAAACATTTCTGGTATATGAATAACATGTTTTTCAATGGCAAAAATCAATGAATATTGTAAATGCACAAACAGTAATTTCTCCGCATTGCAAGGTGCAATTCTGAAATTTTTTGCTTTTTCCTGCTCCTCTTAGCATGATAAAGAAGATTCAAAGAGAGTGAGATGCCAGCTCCTTTCATTCAGTCAGTAGCTTCAATAATTTCTGGACGTTTTTCAATGGCAAAAATCAATGAATATTGTAAATGCACAAACAGTAATTTCTCCGCATTGCAAGGTGCAATTCTGAAATTTTTTGCTTTTTCCTGCTCCTCTTAGCATGATAAAGAAGATTCAAAGAGAGTGAGATGCCAGCTCCTTTCATTCAGTCAGTAGCTTCAATCATTTCTGGACGTTTTTCAATGGCAAAAATCAATGAATATTGTAAATGCACAAACACTAATTTCTCCACATTGCAAGGTGCAATTCTGAAGTTTTTTGCTTTTTCCTGCTCCTCTTAGCATGATAAAGAAGATTCAAAGAGATTGAGATGCCAGCTCCTTTCATTCAGTCAGTAGCTTCAAACATTTCTGGTATATGAATAACATGATGTTTTTCAATGGAAAAAATCAATGAATATTGTAAATGCACAAACAGTAATTTCTCCGCATTGCAAGGTGCAATTCTGAAATTTTTTGCTTTTTCCTGCTCCTCTTAGCATGATAAAGAAGATTCAAAGAGAGTGAGATGCCAGCTCCTTTCATTCAGTCAGTAGCTTCAAACATTTCTGGCATATCAATAACATGATGTTTTTCAATGGCAAAAATCAATGAATATTGTAAATGCACAAACAGTAATTTCTCCGCATTGCAAGGTGCAAGTCTGAAATTTTTTGCTTTTTCCTGCTCCTCTTAGCATGATAAAGAAGATTCAAAGAGAGTGAGATGCCAGCTACTTTCATTCAGTCAGTAGCTTCAATCATTTCTGGACGTTTTTCAATGGTAAAAATCAATGAATATTGTAAATGCACAAACAGTAATTTCTCCACATTGCAAGGTGCAATTCTGAAATTTTTTGCTTTTTCCTGCTCCTCTTAGCATGATAAAGAAGATTCAAAGAGAGTGAGATGCCAGCTCCTTTCATTCAGTCAGTAGCTTCAAACATTTCTGGTATATGAATAACATGATGTTTTTCAATGGCAAAAATCAATGAATATTGTAAATGCACAAACAGTAATTTCTCCGCATTGCAAGGTGCAATTCTGAAATTTTTTGCTTTTTCCTGCTCCTCTTAGCATGATAAAGATTCAAAGAGAGTGAGATGCCAGCTCCTTTCATTCAGTCAGTAGCTTCAATCATTTCTGGACGTTTCTCAATGGCAAAAATCAATGAATATTGTAAATGCACAAACTGTAATTTCTCCGCATTGCAAGGTGCAATTCTGAAATTTTTTGCTTTTTCCTGCTCCTCTTAGCA
The DNA here is from genome assembly GCF_046119375.1 of Phyllobates terribilis. Taxonomy (NCBI): domain Eukaryota; kingdom Metazoa; phylum Chordata; class Amphibia; order Anura; family Dendrobatidae; genus Phyllobates; species Phyllobates terribilis. The sequence goes on along the minus strand of NW_027365912.1, from coordinate 64,757 downwards.
TGATAAAGAAGATTCAAAGAGAGTGAGATGCCAGCTCCTTTCATTCAGTCAGTAGCTTCAATCATTTCTGGACGTTTTTCAATGGCAAAAATCAATGAATTTTGTAAATGCACAAACAGTAATTTCTCCGCATTGCAAGGTGCAATTCTGAAATTTTTTGCTTTTTCCTGCTCCTCTTAGCATGATAAAGAAGATTCAAAGAGAGTGAGATGCCAGCTCCTTTCATTCAGTCAGTACCTTCAATCATTTCTGGACGTTTTTCAATGGCAAAAATCAATGAATATTGTAAATGCACAAACAGTAATTTCTCCGCATTGCAAGGTGCAATTCTGAAATTTTTTGCTTTTTCCCGCTCCTCTTAGCATGATAAAGAAGATTCAAAGAGAGTGAGGTGCCAGCTCCTTTCATTCAGTCAGTAGCTTCAAACATTTCTGGTATATAAATAACATGTTTTTCAATGGCAAAAATCAATGAATATTGTAAATGCACAAACAGTAATTTCTCCGCATTGCAAGGTGCAATTCTGAAATTTTTTGCTTTTTCCTGCTCCTCTTAGCATGATAAAGAAGATTCAAAGAGAGTGAGATGCCAGCTCCTTTCATTCAGTCAGTAGCTTCAATCATTTCTGGACGTTTTTCAATGGCAAAAATCAATGAATATTGTAAATGCACAAACAGTAATTTCTCCGCATTGCAAGGTGCAATTCTGAAATTTTTTGCTTTTTCCTGCTCCTCTTAGCATGATAAAGAAGATTCAAAGAGAGTGAGATGCCAGCTCCTTTCATTCAGTCAGTAGCTTCAATCATTTCTGGACGTTTTTCAATGGCAAAAATCAATGAATATTGTAAATGCACAAACAGTAATTTCTCCGCATTGCAAGGTGCAATTCTGAAATTTTTTGCTTTTTCGTGCTCCTCTTAGCATGATAAAGAAGATTCAAAGAGAGTGAGATGCCAGCTCCTTTCATTCAGTCAGTAGCTTCAAACATTTCTGGTATATGAATAACATGATGTTTTTCAATGGCAAAAATCAATGAATATTGTAAATGCACAAACAGTAATTTCTCCGCATTGCAAGGTGCAAGTCTGAAATTTTTTGCTTTTTCCTGCTCGTCTTAGCATGATAAAGAAGATTCAAAGAGAGTGAGATGCCAGCTACTTTCATTCAGTCAGTAGCTTCAATCATTTCTGGACGTTTTTCAATGGTAAAAATCAATGAATATTGTAAATGCACAAACAGTAATTTCTCCACATTGCAAGGTGCAATTCTGAAATTTTTTGCTTTTTCCTGCTCCTCTTAGCATGATAAAGAAGATTCAAAGAGTGAGGTGCCAGCTCCTTTCATTCAGTCAGTAGCTTCAAACATTTCTGGTATATGAATAACATGTTTTTCAATGGCAAAAATCAATGAATATTGTAAATGCACAAACAGTAATTTCTCCGCATTGCAAGGTGCAATTCTGAAATTTTTTGCTTTTTCCTGCTCCTCTTAGCATGATAAAGATGATTCAAAGAGAGTGAGATGCCAGCTCCTTTCATTCAGTCAGTAGCTTCAATAATTTCTGGACGTTTTTCAATGGCAAAAATCAATGAATATTGTAAATGCACAAACAGTAATTTCTCCGCATTGCAAGGTGCAATTCTGAAATTTTTTGCTTTTTCCTGCTCCTCTTAGCATGATAAAGAAGATTCAAAGAGAGTGAGATGCCAGCTTCTTTCATTCAGTCAGTAGCTTCAATCATTTCTGGACGTTTTTCAATGGCAAAAATCAATGAATATTGTAAATGCACAAACAGTAATTTCTCCGCATTGCAAGGTGCAATTCTGAAATTTTTTGCTTTTTCCTGCTCCTCTTAGCATGATAAAGAAGATTCAAAGAGAGTGAGATGCCAGCTCCTTTCATTCAGTCAGTAGCTTCAAACATTTCTGGTATATGAATAACATGATGTTTTTCAATGGCAAAAATCAATGAATATTGTAAATGCACAAACAGTAATTTCTCCGCATTGCAAGGTGCAAGTCTGAAATTTTTTGCTTTTTCCTGCTCGTCTTAGCATGATAAAGAAGATTCAAAGAGAGTGAGATGCCAGCTACTTTCATTCAGTCAGTAGCTTCAATCATTTCTGGACGTTTTTCAATGGCAAAAATCAATGAATATTGTAAATGCACAAACAGTAATTTCTCAACATTGCAAGGTGCAATTCTGAAATTTTTTGCTTTTCCCTGCTCCTCTTAGCATGATAAAGAAGATTCAAAGAGAGTGAGATGCCAGCTCCTTTCATTCAGTCAGTAGCTTCAAACATTTCTGGTATATGAATAACATGATGTTTTTCAATGGCAAAAATCAATGAATATTGTAAAAGCACAAACAGTAATTTCTCCGCATTGCAAGGTGCAATTCTGAAATTTTTTGCTTTTTCCTGCTCCTCTTAGCATGATAAAGAAGATTCAAAGAGAGTGAGATGCCAGCTCCTTTCATTCAGTCAGTAGCTTCAAACATTTCTGGTATATGAATAACATGATGTTTTTCAATGGCAAAAATCAATGAATATTGTAAATGCACAAACAGTAATTTCTCCGCATTGCAAGGTGCAATTCTGAAATTTTTTGCTTTTTCCTGCTCCTCTTAGCATGATAAAGAAGATTCAAAGAGAGTGAGATGCCAGCTCCTTTCATTCAGTCAGTAGCTTCAATCAATTCTGGACGTTTTTCAATGGCAAAAATCAATGAATATTGTAAATGCACAAACAGTAATTTCTCCGCATTGCAAGGTGCAATTCTGAAATTTTTTGCTTTTTCCTGCTCCTCTTAGCATGATAAAGAAGATTCAAAGAGCGTGAGATGTCAGCTCCTTTCATTCAGTCAGTAGCTTCAAACATTTCTGGTATATGAATAACATGATGTTTTTCAATGGCAAAAATCAATGAATATTGTAAATGCACAAACAGTAATTTCTCCGCATTGCAAGGTGCAATTCTGAAATTTTTTGCTTTTTCCTGCTCCTCTTAGCATGATAAAGAAGATTCAAAGAGAGTGAGATGCCAGCTCCTTTCATTCAGTCAGTAGCTTCAATCATTTCTGGACGTTTTTCAATGGCAAAAATCAATGAATATTGTAAATGCACAAACAGTAATTTCTCCGCATTGCAAGGTGCAATTCTGAAATTTTTTGCTTTTTCCTGCTCCTCTTAGCATGATAAAGAAGATTCAAAGAGAGTGAGATGCCAGCTCCTTTCGTTCAGTCAGTAGCTTCAATCATTTCTGGACGTTTTTCAATGGCAAAAATCATTGAATATTATAAATGCACAAACAGTAATTTCTCCGCATTGCAAGGTGCAATTCTGAAATTTTTTACTTTTTCCTGCTCCTCTTAGCATGATAAAGAAGATTCAAAGAGAGTGAGATGCCAGCTCCTTTCATTCAGTCAGTAGCTTCAATCATTTCTGGTATATGAATAACATGATGTTTTTCAATGGCAAAAATCAATGAATATTGTAAATGCACAAACAGTAATTTCTCCGCATTGCAAGGTGCAATTCTGAAATTTTTTGCTTTTTCCTGCTCCTCTTAGCATGATAAACAAGATTCAAAGAGAGTGAGATGCCAGCTCCTTTCATTCAGTCAGTAGCTTCAATCATTTCTGGACGTTTTTCAATGGCAAAAATCAATGAATATTGTAAATGCACAAACAGTAATTTCTCCGCATTGCAAGGTGCAATTCTGAAATTTTTTGCTTTTTCCTGCTCCTCTTAGCATGATAAAGAAGATTCAAAGAGAGTGAGATGCCAGCTCCTTTCATTCAGTCAGTAGCTTCAAACATTTCTGGTATATGAATAATATGATGTTTTTCAATGGCAAAAATCAATGAATATTGTAAATGCACAAACAGTAATTTCTCCGCATTGCAAGGTGCAATTCTGAAATTTTTTGCTTTTTCCTGCTCCTCTTAGCATGATAAAGAATATTCAAAGAGAGTGAGATGCCAGCTACTTTCATTCAGTCAGTAGCTTCAATCATTTCTGGACGTTTTTCAATGGCAAAAATCAATGAATATTGTAAATGCACAAACAGTAATTTCTCCGCATTGCAAGGTGCAATTCTGAAATTTTTTGCTTTTTCCTGCTCCTCTTAGCATGATAAACAAGATTCAAAGAGAGTGAGATGCCAGCTCCTTTCATTCAGTCAGTAGCTTCAATCATTTCTGGACGTTTTTCAATGGCAAAAATCAATGAATATTGTAAATGCACAAACAGTAATTTCTCCGCATTGCAAGGTGCAATTCTGAAATGTTTTGCTTTTTCCTGCTCCTCTTAGCATGATAAAGAAGATTCAAAGAGAGTGAGATGCCAGCTCCTTTCATTCAGTCAGTAGCTTCAATCATTTCTGGACGTTTTTCAATGGCAAAAATCAATGAATATTGTAAATGCACAAACAGTAATTTCTCCGCATTGCAAGGTGCAATTCTGAAATTTTTTGCTTTTTCCTGCTCCTCTTAGCATGATAAAGAAGATTCAAAGAGAGTGAGATGCCAGCTCCTTTCATTCAGTCAGTACCTTCAATCATTTCTGGACGTTTTTCAATGGCAAAAATCAATGAATATTGTAAATGCACAAACAGTAATTTCTCCGCATTGCAAGGTGCAATTCTGAAATTTTTTGCTTTTTCCCGCTCCTCTTAGCATGATAAAGAAGATTCAAAGAGAGTGAGGTGCCAGCTCCTTTCATTCAGTCAGTAGCTTCAAACATTTCTGGTATATGAATAACATGTTTTTCAATGGCAAAAATCAATGAATATTGTAAATGCACAAACAGTAATTTCTCCGCATTGCAAGGTGCAATTCTGAAATTTTTTGCTTTTTCCTGCTCCTCTTAGCATGATAAAGAAGATTCAAAGAGAGTGAGATGCCAGCTCCTTTCATTCAGTCAGTAGCTTCAATCATTTCTGGACGTTTTTCAATGGCAAAAATCAATGAATATTGTAAATGCACAAACAGTAATTTCTCCGCATTGCAAGGTGCAATTCTGAAATTTTTTGCTTTTTCCTGCTCCTCTTAGCATGATAAAGAAGATTCAAAGAGAGTGAGATGCCAGCTCCTTTCATTCAGTCAGTAGCTTCAATCATTTCTGGACGTTTTTCAATGGCAAAAATCAATGAATATTGTAAATGCACAAACAGTAATTTCTCCGCATTGCAAGGTGCAATTCTGAAATTTTTTGCTTTTTCCTGCTCCTCTTAGCATGATAAAGAAGATTCAAAGAGAGTGAGATGCCAGCTCCTTTCATTCAGTCAGTAGCTTCAAACATTTCTGGTATATGAATAACATGATGTTTTTCAATGGCAAAAATCAATGAATATTGTAAATGCACAAACAGTAATTTCTCCGCATTGCAAGGTGCAAGTCTGAAATTTTTTGCTTTTTCCTGCTCGTCTTAGCATGATAAAGAAGATTCAAAGAGAGTGAGATGCCAGCTACTTTCATTCAGTCAGTAGCTTCAATCATTTCTGGACGTTTTTCAATGGTAAAAATCAATGAATATTGTAAATGCACAAACAGTAATTTCTCCACATTGCAAGGTGCAATTCTGAAATTTTTTGCTTTTTCCTGCTCCTCTTAGCATGATAAAGAAGATTCAAAGAGTGAGGTGCCAGCTCCTTTCATTCAGTCAGTAGCTTCAAACATTTCTGGTATATGAATAACATGTTTTTCAATGGCAAAAATCAATGAATATTGTAAATGCACAAACAGTAATTTCTCCGCATTGCAAGGTGCAATTCTGAAATTTTTTGCTTTTTCCTGCTCCTCTTAGCATGATAAAGAAGATTCAAAGAGAGTGAGATGCCAGCTCCTTTCATTCAGTCAGTAGCTTCAATAATTTCTGGACGTTTTTCAATGGCAAAAATCAATGAATATTGTAAATGCACAAACAGTAATTTCTCCGCATTGCAAGGTGCAATTCTGAAATTTTTTGCTTTTTCCTGCTCCTCTTAGCATGATAAAGAAGATTCAAAGAGAGTGAGATGCCAGCTCCTTTCATTCAGTCAGTAGCTTCAATCATTTCTGGACGTTTTTCAATGGCAAAAATCAATGAATATTGTAAATGCACAAACAGTAATTTCTCCACATTGCAAGGTGCAATTCTGAAGTTTTTTGCTTTTTCCTGCTCCTCTTAGCATGATAAAGAAGATTCAAAGAGATTGAGATGCCAGCTCCTTTCATTCAGTCAGTAGCTTCAAACATTTCTGGTATATGAATAACATGATGTTTTTCAATGGAAAAAATCAATGAATATTGTAAATGCACAAACAGTAATTTCTCCGCATTGCAAGGTGCAATTCTGAAATTTTTTGCTTTTTCCTGCTCCTCTTAGCATGATAAAGAAGATTCAAAGAGAGTGAGATGCCAGCTCCTTTCATTCAGTCAGTAGCTTCAAACATTTCTGGTATATCAATAACATGATGTTTTTCAATGGCAAAAATCAATGAATATTGTAAATGCACAAACAGTAATTTCTCCGCATTGCAAGGTGCAAGTCTGAAATTTTTTGCTTTTTCCTGCTCCTCTTAGCATGATAAAGAAGATTCAAAGAGAGTGAGATGCCAGCTACTTTCATTCAGTCAGTAGCTTCAATCATTTCTGGACGTTTTTCAATGGTAAAAATCAATGAATATTGTAAATGCACAAACAGTAATTTCTCCACATTGCAAGGTGCAATTCTGAAATTTTTTGCTTTTTCCTGCTCCTCTTAGCATGATAAAGAAGATTCAAAGAGAGTGAGATGCCAGCTCCTTTCATTCAGTCAGTAGCTTCAAACATTTCTGGTATATGAATAACATGATGTTTTTCAATGGCAAAAATCAATGAATATTGTAAATGCACAAACAGTAATTTCTCCGCATTGCAAGGTGCAATTCTGAAATTTTTTGCTTTTTCCTGCTCCTCTTAGCATGATAAAGATTCAAAGAGAGTGAGATGCCAGCTCCTTTCATTCAGTCGGTAGCTTCAATCATTTCTGGACGTTTCTCAATGGCAAAAATCAATGAATATTGTAAATGCACAAACTGTAATTTTTCCGCATTGCAAGGTGCAATTCTGAAATTTTTTGCTTTTTCCTGCTCCTCTTAGCATGATAAAGAAGATTCAAAGAGAGTGAGATGCCAGCTCCTTTCATTCAGTCAGTAGCTTCAATCATTTCTGGACGTTTTTCAATGGCAAAAATCAATGAATTTTGTAAATGCACAAACAGTAATTTCTCCGCATTGCAAGGTGCAATTCTGAAATTTTTTGCTTTTTCCTGCTCCTCTTAGCATGATAAAGAAGATTCAAAGAGAGTGAGATGCCAGCTCCTTTCATTCAGTCAGTACCTTCAATCATTTCTGGACGTTTTTCAATGGCAAAAATCAATGAATATTGTAAATGCACAAACAGTAATTTCTCCGCATTGCAAGGTGCAATTCTGAAATTTTTTGCTTTTTCCCGCTCCTCTTAGCATGATAAAGAAGATTCAAAGAGAGTGAGGTGCCAGCTCCTTTCATTCAGTCAGTAGCTTCAAACATTTCTGGTATATGAATAACATGTTTTTCAATGGCAAAAATCAATGAATATTGTAAATGCACAAACAGTAATTTCTCCGCATTGCAAGGTGCAATTCTGAAATTTTTTGCTTTTTCCTGCTCCTCGTAGCATGATAAAGAAGATTCAAAGAGAGTGAGATGCCAGCTCCTTTCATTCAGTCAGTAGCTTCAATAATTTCTGGACGTTTTTCAATGGCAAAAATCAATGAATATTGTAAATGCACAAACAGTAATTTCTCCGCATTGCAAGGTGCAATTCTGAAATTTTTTGCTTTTTCCTGCTCCTCTTAGCATGATAAAGAAGATTCAAAGAGAGTGAGATGCCAGCTCCTTTCATTCAGTCAGTAGCTTCAATCATTTCTGGACGTTTTTCAATGGCAAAAATCAATGAATATTGTAAATGCACAAACAGTAATTTCTCCGCATTGCAAGGTGCAATTCTGAAATTTTTTGCTTTTTCCTGCTCCTCTTAGCATGATAAAGAAGATTCAAAGAGAGTGAGATGCCAGCTCCTTTCATTCAGTCAGTAGCTTCAAACATTTCTGGTATATGAATAACATGATGTTTTTCAATGGCAAAAATCAATGAATATTGTAAATGCACAAACAGTAATTTCTCCGCATTGCAAGGTGCAAGTCTGAAATTTTTTGCTTTTTCCTGCTCGTCTTAGCATGATAAAGAAGATTCAAAGAGAGTGAGATGCCAGCTACTTTCATTCAGTCAGTAGCTTCAATCATTTCTGGACGTTTTTCAATGGTAAAAATCAATGAATATTGTAAATGCACAAACAGTAATTTCTCAACATTGCAAGGTGCAATTCTGAAATTTTTTGCTTTTCCCTGCTCCTCTTAGCATGATAAAGAAGATTCAAAGAGAGTGAGATGCCAGCTCCTTTCATTCAGTCAGTAGCTTCAAACATTTCTGGTATATGAATAACATGATGTTTTTCAATGGCAAAAATCAATGAATATTGTAAAAGCACAAACAGTAATTTCTCCGCATTGCAAGGTGCAATTCTGAAATTTTTTGCTTTTTCCTGCTCCTCTTAGCATGATAAAGAAGATTCAAAGAGAGTGAGATGCCAGCTCCTTTCATTCAGTCAGTAGCTTCAAACATTTCTGGTATATGAATAACATGATGTTTTTCAATGGCAAAAATCAATGAATATTGTAAATGCACAAACAGTAATTTCTCCGCATTGCAAGGTGCAATTCTGAAATTTTTTGCTTTTTCCTGCTCCTCTTAGCATGATAAAGAAGATTCAAAGAGAGTGAGATGCCAGCTCCTTTCATTCAGTCAGTAGCTTCAATCAATTCTGGACGTTTTTCAATGGCAAAAATCAATGAATATTGTAAATGCACAAACAGTAATTTCTCCGCATTGCAAGGTGCAATTCTGAAATTTTTTGCTTTTTCCTGCTCCTCTTAGCATGATAAAGAAGATTCAAAGAGCGTGAGATGTCAGCTCCTTTCATTCAGTCAGTAGCTTCAAACATTTCTGGTATATGAATAACATGATGTTTTTCAATGGCAAAAATCAATGAATATTGTAAATGCACAAACAGTAATTTCTCCGCATTGCAAGGTGCAATTCTGAAATTTTTTGCTTTTTCCTGCTCCTCTTAGCATGATAAAGAAGATTCAAAGAGAGTGAGATGCCAGCTCCTTTCATTCAGTCAGTAGCTTCAATCATTTCTGGACGTTTTTCAATGGCAAAAATCAATGAATATTGTAAATGCACAAACAGTAATTTCTCCGCATTGCAAGGTGCAATTCTGAAATTTTTTGCTTTTTCCTGCTCCTCTTAGCATGATAAAGAAGATTCAAAGAGAGTGAGATGCCAGCTCCTTTCGTTCAGTCAGTAGCTTCAATCATTTCTGGACGTTTTTCAATGGCAAAAATCATTGAATATTATAAATGCACAAACAGTAATTTCTCCGCATTGCAAGGTGCAATTCTGAAATTTTTTACTTTTTCCTGCTCCTCTTAGCATGATAAAGAAGATTCAAAGAGAGTGAGATGCCAGCTCCTTTCATTCAGTCAGTAGCTTCAATCATTTCTGGTATATGAATAACATGATGTTTTTCAATGGCAAAAATCAATGAATATTGTAAATGCACAAACAGTAATTTCTCCGCATTGCAAGGTGCAATTCTGAAATTTTTTGCTTTTTCCTGCTCCTCTTAGCATGATAAACAAGATTCAAAGAGAGTGAGATGCCAGCTCCTTTCATTCAGTCAGTAGCTTCAATCATTTCTGGACGTTTTTCAATGGCAAAAATCAATGAATATTGTAAATGCACAAACAGTAATTTCTCCGCATTGCAAGGTGCAATTCTGAAATTTTTTGCTTTTTCCTGCTCCTCTTAGCATGATAAAGAAGATTCAAAGAGAGTGAGATGCCAGCTCCTTTCATTCAGTCAGTAGCTTCAAACATTTCTGGTATATGAATAATATGATGTTTTTCAATGGCAAAAATCAATGAATATTGTAAATGCACAAACAGTAATTTCTCCGCATTGCAAGGTGCAATTCTGAAATTTTTTACTTTTTCCTGCTCCTCTTAGCATGATAAAGAAGATTCAAAGAGAGTGAGATGCCAGCTACTTTCATTCAGTCAGTAGCTTCAATCATTTCTGGACGTTTTTCAATGGCAAAAATCAATGAATATTGTAAATGCACAAACAGTAATTTCTCCGCATTGCAAGGTGCAATTCTGAAATTTTTTGCTTTTTCCTGCTCCTCTTAGCATGATAAACAAGATTCAAAGAGAGTGAGATGCCAGCTCCTTTCATTCAGTCAGTAGCTTCAATCATTTCTGGACGTTTTTCAATGGCAAAAATCAATGAATATTGTAAATGCACAAACAGTAATTTCTCCGCATTGCAAGGTGCAATTCTGAAATGTTTTGCTTTTTCCTGCTCCTCTTAGCATGATAAAGAAGATTCAAAGAGAGTGAGATGCCAGCTCCTTTCATTCAGTCAGTAGCTTCAATCATTTCTGGACGTTTTTCAATGGCAAAAATCAATGAATATTGTAAATGCACAAACAGTAATTTCTCCGCATTGCAAGGTGCAATTCTGAAATTTTTTGCTTTTTCCTGCTCCTCTTAGCATGATAAAGAAGATTCAAAGAGAGTGAGATGCCAGCTCCTTTCATTCAGTCAGTAGCTTCAAACATTTCTGGTATATGAATAACATGATGTTTTTCAATGGCAAAAATCAATGAATATTGTAAATGCACAAACAGTAATTTCTCCGCATTGCAAGGTGCAATTCTGAAATTTTTTGCTTTTTCCTGCTCCTCTTAGCATGATAAAGAAGATTCAAAGAGAGTGAGATGCCAGCTCCTTTCATTCAGTCAGTAGCTTCAAACATTTCTGGTATATGAATAACATGATGTTTTTCAATGGCAAAAATCAATGAATATTGTAAATGCACAAACAGTAATTTCTCCGCATTGCAAGGTGCAATTCTGAAATTTTTTGCTTTTTCCTGCTCCTCTTAGCATGATAAAGAAGATTCAAAGAGAGTGAGATGCCAGCTCCTTTCATTCAGTCAGTAGCTTCAATCATTTCTGGACGTTTTTCAATGGCAAAAATCAATGAATATTGTAAATGCACAAACAGTAATTTCTCCGCATTGCAAGGTGCAATTCTGAAATTTTTTGCTTTTTCCTGCTCCTCTTAGCATGATAAAGAAGATTCAAAGAGCGTGAGATGTCAGCTGCTTTCATTCAGTCAGTAGCTTCAAACATTTCTGGTATATGAATAACATGATGTTTTTCAATGGCAAAAATCAATGAATATTGTAAATGCACAAACAGTAATTTCTCCGCATTGCAAGGTGCAATTCTGAAATTTTTTGCTTTTTCCTGCTCCTCTTAGCATGATAAAGAAGATTCAAAGAGAGTGAGATGCCAGCTCCTTTCATTCAGTCAGTAGCTTCAATCATTTCTGGACGTTTTTCAATGGCAAAAATCAATGAATATTGTAAATGCACAAACAGTAATTTCTCCGCATTGCAAGGTGCAATTCTGAAATTTTTTGCTTTTTCCTGCTCCTCTTAGCATGATAAAGAAGATTCAAAGAGAGTGAGATGCCAGCTCCTTTCATTCAGTCAGTAGCTTCAAACATTTCTGGTATATGAATAACATGATGTTTTTCAATGGCAAAAATCAATGAATATTGTAAATGCACAAAGAGTAATTTCTCCGCATTGCAAGGTGCAATTCTGAAATTTTTTGCTTTTTCCTGCTCCTCTTAGCATGATAAAGAAGATTCAAAGAGAGTGAGATGCCAGCTCCTTTCATTCAGTCAGTAGCTTCAATCATTTCTGGACGTTTTTCAATGGCAAAAATCAATGAATATTGTAAATGCACAAACAGTAATTTCTCCGCATTGCAAGGTGCAATTCTGAAATGTTTTGCTTTTTCCTGCTCCTCTTAGCATGATAAAGAAGATTCAAAGAGCGTGAGATGTCAGCTCCTTTCATTCAGTCAGTAGCTTCAAACATTTCTGGTATATGAATAACATGATGTTTTTCAAAGGCAAAAATCAATGAATATTGTAAATGCACAAACAGTAATTTCTCCGCATTGCAAGGTGCAATTCTGAAATTATTTGCTTTTTCCTGCTCCTCTTAGCATGATAAAGAAGATTCAAAGAGAGTGAGATGCCAGCTCCTTTCATTCAGTCAGTAGCTTCAATCATTTCTGGACGTTTTTCAATGGCAAAAATCAATGAATATTGTAAATGCACAAACAGTAATTTCTCCGCATTGCAAGGTGCAATTCTGAAATTTTTTGCTTTTTCCTGCTCCTCTTAGCATGATAAAGAAGATTCAAAGAGAGTGAGATGCCAGCTCCTTTCGTTCAGTCAGTAGCTTCAATCATTTCTGGACGTTTTTCAATGGCAAAAATCATTGAATATTATAAATGCACAAACAGTAATTTCTCCGCATTGCAAGGTGCAATTCTGAAATTTTTTACTTTTTCCTGCTCCTCTTAGCATGATAAAGAAGATTCAAAGAGAGTGAGATGCCAGCTCCTTTCATTCAGTCAGTAGCTTCAATCATTTCTGGTATATGAATAACATGATGTTTTTCAATGGCAAAAATCAATGAATATTGTAAATGCACAAACAGTAATTTCTCCGCATTGCAAGGTGCAATTCTGAAATTTTTTGCTTTTTCCTGCTCCTCTTAGCATGATAAACAAGATTCAAAGAGAGTGAGATGCCAGCTCCTTTCATTCAGTCAGTAGCTTCAATCATTTCTGGACGTTTTTCAATGGCAAAAATCAATGAATATTGTAAATGCACAAACAGTAATTTCTCCGCATTGCAAGGTGCAATTCTGAAATTTTTTGCTTTTTCCTGCTCCTCTTAGCATGATAAAGAAGATTCAAAGAGAGTGAGATGCCAGCTCCTTTCATTCAGTCAGTAGCTTCAAACATTTCTGGTATATGAATAACATGATGTTTTTCAATGGCAAAAATCAATGAATATTGTAAATGCACAAACAGTAATTTCTCCGCATTGCAAGGTGCAATTCTGAAATTTTTTGCTTTTTCCTGCTCCTCTTAGCATGATAAAGAAGATTCAAAGAGAGTGAGATGCCAGCTCCTTTCATTCAGTCAGTAGCTTCAATCATTTCTGGACGTTTTTCAATGGCAAAAATCAATGAATATTGTAAATGCACAAACAGTAATTTCTCCGCATTGCAAGGTGCAATTCTGAAATTTTTTGCTTTTTCCTGCTCCTCTTAGCATGATAAAGAAGATTCAAAGAGAGTGAGATGCCAGCTCCTTTCATTCAGTCAGTAGCTTCAATCATTTCTGGACGTTTTTCAATGGCAAAAATCAATGAATATTGTAAATGCACAAACAGTAATTTCTCCGCATTGCAAGGTGCAATTCTGAAATTTTTTGCTTTTTCCTGCTCCTCTTAGCATGATAAAGAAGATTCAAAGAGAGTGAGATGCCAGCTCCTTTCATTCAGTCAGTAGCTTCAAACATTTCTGGTATATGAATAACATGATGTTTTTCAATGGCAAAAATCAATGAATATTGTAAATGCACAAACAGTAATTTCTCCGCATTGCAAGGTGCAAGTCTGAAATTTTGTGCTTTTTCCTGCTCCTCTTAGTATGATAAAGAAGATTCAAAGAGAGTGAGATGCCAGCTACTTTCATTCAGTCAGTAGCTTCAATCATTTCTGGACGTTTTTCAATGGTAAAAATCAATGAATATTGTAAATGCACAAACAGTAATTTCTCCACATTGCAAGGTGCAATTCTGAAATTTTTTGCTTTTTCCTGCTCCTCTTAGCATGATAATGAAGATTCAAAGAGAGTGAGATGCCAGCTCCTTTCATTCAGTCAGTAGCTTCAAACATTTCTGGTATATGAATAACATGATGTTTTTCAATGGCAAAAATCAATGAATATTGTAAATGCACAAACAGTAATTTCTCCGCATTGCAAGGTGCAATTCTGAAATTTTTTGCTTTTTCCTGCTCCTCTTAGCATGATAAAGAAGATTCAAAGAGAGTGAGATGCCAGCTCCTTTCATTCAGTCAGTAGCTTCAATCATTTCTGGATGTTTTTCAATGGCAAAAATCAATGAATATTGTAAATGCACAAACAGTAATTTCTCCGCATTGCAAGGTGCAATTCTGAAATTTTTTGCTTTTTCCTGCTCCTCTTAGCATGATAAAGAAGATTCAAAGAGAGTGAGATGCCAGCTCCTTTCATTCAGTCAGTACTTTCAATCATTTCTGGACGTTTTTCAATGGCAAAAATCAATGAATATTGTAAATGCACAAACAGTAATTTCTCCGCATTGCAAGGTGCAATTCTGAATTTTTTTGCTTTTTCCCGCTCCTCTTAGCATGATAAAGAAGATTCAAAGAGAGTGAGGTGCCAGCTCCTTTCATTCAGTCAGTAGCTTCAAACATTTCTGGTATATGAATAACATGTTTTTCAATGGCAAAAATCAATGAATATTGTAAATGCACAAACAGTAATTTCTCCGCATTGCAAGGTGCAATTCTGAAATTTTTTGCTTTTTCCTGCTCCTCTTAGCATGATAATGAAGATTCAAAGAGAGTGAGATGCCAGCTCCTTTCATTCAGTCAGTAGCTTCAAACATTTCTGGTATATGAATAACATGATGTTTTTCAATGGCAAAAATCAATGAATATTGTAAATGCACAAACAGTAATTTCTCCGCATTGCAAGGTGCAATTCTGAAATTTTTTGCTTTTTCCTGCTCCTCTTAGCATGATAAAGAAGATTCAAAGAGAGTGAGATGCCAGCTCCTTTCATTCAGTCAGTAGCTTCAATCATTTCTGGATGTTTTTCAATGGCAAAAATCAATGAATATTGTAAATGCACAAACTGTAATTTCTCCGCATTGCAAGGTGCAATTCTGAAATTTTTTACTTTTTCCTGCTCCTCTTAGCATGATAAAGAAGATTCAAAGAGAGTGAGATGCCAGCTCCTTTCATTCAGTCAGTAGCTTCAATCATTTCTGGACGTTTTTCAATGGCAAAAATCAATGAATATTGTAAATGCACAAACAGTAATTTCTCCGCATTGCAAGGTGCAATTCTGAAATTTTTTGCTTTTTCCTGCTCCTCTTAGCATGATAAAGAAGATTCAAAGAGAGTGAGATGCCAGCTCCTTTCATTCAGTCAGTACTTTCAATCATTTCTGGATGTTTTTCAATGGCAAAAATCAATGAATATTGTAAATGCACAAACAGTAATTTCTCCGCATTGCAAGGTGCAATTCTGAATTTTTTTGCTTTTTCCCGCTCCTCTTAGCATGATAAAGAAGATTCAAAGAGAGTGAGGTGCCAGCTCCTTTCATTCAGTCAGTAGCTTCAATCATTTCTGGACGTTTTTCAATGGTAAAAATCAATGAATATTGTAAATGCACAAACAGTAATTTCTCCACATTGCAAGGTGCAATTCTGAAATTTTTTGCTTTTCCCTGCTCCTCTTAGCATGATAAAGAAGATTCAAAGAGAGTGAGATGCCAGCTCCTTTCATTCAGTCAGTAGCTTCAAACATTTCTGGTATATGAATAACATGATGTTTTTCAATGGCAAAAATCAATGAATATTGTAAATGCACAAACAGTAATTTCTCCGCATTGCAAGGTGCAATTCTGAAATTTTTTGCTTTTTCCTGCTCCTCTTAGCATGATAAAGAAGATTCAAAGAGAGTGAGATGCCAGCTCCTTTCATTCAGTCAGTAGCTTCAAACATTTCTGGTATATGAATAACATGATGTTTTTCAATGGCAAAAATCAATGAATATTGTAAATGCACAAACAGTAATTTCTCCGCATTGCAAGGTGCAATTCTGAAATTTTTTGCTTTTTCCTGCTCCTCTTAGCATGATAAAGAAGATTCAAAGAGAGTGAGATGCCAGCTCCTTTCATTCAGTCAGTAGCTTCAATCAATTCTGGACGTTTTTCAATGGCAAAAATCAATGAATATTGTAAATGCACAAACAGTAATTTCTCCGCATTGCAAGGTGCAATTCTGAAATTTTTTGCTTTTTCCTGCTCCTCTTAGCATGATAAAGAAGATTCAAAGAGCGTGAGATGTCAGCTCCTTTCATTCAGTCAGTAGCTTCAAACATTTCTGGTATATGAATAACATGATGTTTTTCAATGGCAAAAATCAATGAATATTGTAAATGCACAAACAGTAATTTCTCCGCATTGCAAGGTGCAATTCTGAAATTTTTTGCTTTTTCCTGCTCCTCTTAGCATGATAAAGAAGATTCAAAGAGAGTGAGATGCCAGCTCCTTTCATTCAGTCAGTAGCTTCAATCATTTCTGGACGTTTTTCAATGGCAAAAATCAATGAATATTGTAAATGCACAAACAGTAATTTCTCCGCATTGCAAGGTGCAATTCTGAAATTTTTTGCTTTTTCCTGCTCCTCTTAGCATGATAAAGAAGATTCAAAGAGAGTGAGATGCCAGCTCCTTTCGTTCAGTCAGTAGCTTCAATCATTTCTGGACGTTTTTCAATGGCAAAAATCATTGAATATTATAAATGCACAAACAGTAATTTCTCCGCATTGCAAGGTGCAATTCTGAAATTTTTTACTTTTTCCTGCTCCTCTTAGCATGATAAAGAAGATTCAAAGAGAGTGAGATGCCAGCTCCTTTCATTCAGTCAGTAGCTTCAATCATTTCTGGTATATGAATAACATGATGTTTTTCAATGGCAAAAATCAATGAATATTGTAAATGCACAAACAGTAATTTCTCCGCATTGCAAGGTGCAATTCTGAAATTTTTTGCTTTTTCCTGCTCCTCTTAGCATGATAAACAAGATTCAAAGAGAGTGAGATGCCAGCTCCTTTCATTCAGTCAGTAGCTTCAATCATTTCTGGACGTTTTTCAATGGCAAAAATCAATGAATATTGTAAATGCACAAACAGTAATTTCTCCGCATTGCAAGGTGCAATTCTGAAATTTTTTGCTTTTTCCTGCTCCTCTTAGCATGATAAAGAAGATTCAAAGAGAGTGAGATGCCAGCTCCTTTCATTCAGTCAGTAGCTTCAAACATTTCTGGTATATGAATAACATGATGTTTTTCAATGGCAAAAATCAATGAATATTGTAAATGCACAAACAGTAATTTCTCCGCATTGCAAGGTGCAATTCTGAAATTTTTTGCTTTTTCCTGCTCCTCTTAGCATGATAAAGAAGATTCAAAGAGAGTGAGATGCCAGCTCCTTTCATTCACTCAGTAGCTTCAATCATTTCTGGACGTTTTTCAATGGCAAAAATCAATGAATATTGTAAATGCACAAACAGTAATTTCTCCGCATTGCAAGGTGCAATTCTGAAATTTTTTGCTTTTTCCTGCTCCTCTTAGCATGATAAAGAAGATTCAAAGAGAGTGAGATGCCAGCTCCTTTCATTCAGTCAGTAGCTTCAATCATTTCTGGACGTTTTTCAATGGCAAAAATCAATGAATATTGTAAATGCACAAACAGTAATTTCTCCGCATTGCAAGGTGCAATTCTGAAATGTTTTGCTTTTTCCTGCTCCTCTTAGCATGATAAAGAAGATTCAAAGAGAGTGAGATGCCAGCTCCTTTCATTCAGTCAGTAGCTTCAATCATTTCTGGACGTTTTTCAATGGCAAAAATCAATGAATATTGTAAATGCACAAACAGTAATTTCTCCGCATTGCAAGGTGCAATTCTGAAATTTTTTGCATTTTCCTGCTCCTCTTAGCATGATAAAGAAGATTCAAAGAGAGTGAGATGCCAGCTCCTTTCATTCAGTCAGTAGCTTCAAACATTTCTGGTATATGAATAACATGATATTTTTCAATGGCAAAAATCAATGAATATTGTAAATGCACAAACAGTAATTTCTCCGCATTGCAAGGTGCAATTCTGAAATTTTTTGCTTTTTCCTGCTCCTCTTAGCATGATAAAGAAGATTCAAAGAGAGTGAGATGCCAGCTCCTTTCATTCAGTCAGTAGCTTCAAACATTTCTGGTATATGAATAACATGATGTTTTTCAATGGCAAAAATCAATGAATATTGTAAATGCACAAACAGTAATTTCTCCGCATTGCAAGGTGCAATTCTGAAATTTTTTGCTTTTTCCTGCTCCTCTTAGCATGATAAAGAAGATTCAAAGAGAGTGAGATGCCAGCTCCTTTCATTCAGTCAGTAGCTTCAATCATTTCTGGACGTTTTTCAATGGCAAAAATCAATGAATATTGTAAATGCACAAACAGTAATTTCTCCGCATTGCAAGGTGCAATTCTGAAATTTTTTGCTTTTTCCTGCTCCTCTTAGCATGATAAAGAAGATTCAAAGAGCGTGAGATGTCAGCTCCTTTCATTCAGTCAGTAGCTTCAAACATTTCTGGTATATGAATAACATGATGTTTTTCAATGGCAAAAATCAATGAATATTGTAAATGCACAAACAGTAATTTCTCCGCATTGCAAGGTGCAATTCTGAAATTTTTTGCTTTTTCCTGCTCCTCTTAGCATGATAAAGAAGATTCAAAGAGAGTGAGATGCCAGCTCCTTTCATTCAGTCAGTAGCTTCAATCATTTCTGGACGTTTTTCAATGGCAAAAATCAATGAATATTGTAAATGCACAAACAGTAATTTCTCCGCATTGCAAGGTGCAATTCTGAAATTTTTTGCTTTTTCCTGCTCCTCTTAGCATGATAAAGAAGATTCAAAGAGAGTGAGATGCCAGCTCCTTTCATTCAGTCAGTAGCTTCAAACATTTCTGGTATATGAATAACATGATGTTTTTCAATGGCAAAAATCAATGAATATTGTAAATGCACAAACAGTAATTTCTCCGCATTGCAAGGTGCAATTCTGAAATTTTTTGCTTTTTCCTGCTCCTCTTAGCATGATAAAGAAGATTCAAAGAGAGTGAGATGCCAGCTCCTTTCATTCAGTCAGTAGCTTCAATAATTTCTGGACGTTTTTCAATGGCAAAAATCAATGAATATTGTAAATGCACAAACAGTAATTTCTCCGCATTGCAAGGTGCAATTCTGAAATTTTTTGCTTTTTCCTGCTCCTCTTAGCATGATAAAGAAGATTCAAAGAGAGTGAGATGCCAGCTCATTTCATTCAGTCAGTACCTTCAATCATTTCTGGACGTTTTTCAATGGCAAAAATCAATGAATATTGTAAATGCACAAACAGTAATTTCTCCGCATTGCAAGGTGCAATTCTGAAATTTTTTGCTTTTTCCCGCTCCTCTTAGCATGATAAAGAAGATTCAAAGAGAGTGAGGTGCCAGCTCCTTTCATTCAGTCAGTAGCTTCAAACATTTCTGGTATATGAATAACATGTTTTTCAATGGCAAAAATCAATGAATATTGTAAATGCACAAACAGTAATTTCTCCGCATTGCAAGGTGCAATTCTGAAATTTTTTGCTTTTTCCTGCTCCTCTTAGCATGATAAAGAAGATTCAAAGAGAGTGAGATGCCAGCTCCTTTCATTCAGTCAGTAGCTTCAATCATTTCTGGACGTTTTTCAATGGCAAAAATCAATGAATATTGTAAATGCACAAACAGTAATTTCTCCGCATTGCAAGGTGCAATTCTGAAATTTTTTGCTTTTTCCTGCTCCTCTTAGCATGATAAAGAAGATTCAAAGAGAGTGAGATGCCAGCTCCTTTCATTCAGTCAGTAGCTTCAATCATTTCTGGACGTTTTTCAATGGCAAAAATCAATGAATATTGTAAATGCACAAACAGTAATTTCTCCGCATTGCAAGGTGCAATTCTGAAATTTTTTGCTTTTTCCTGCTCCTCTTAGCATGATAAAGAAGATTCAAAGAGAGTGAGATGCCAGCTCCTTTCATTCAGTCAGTAGCTTCAAACATTTCTGGTATATGAATAACATGATGTTTTTCAATGGCAAAAATCAATGAATATTGTAAATGCACAAACAGTATTTTCTCCGCATTGCAAGGTGCAAGTCTGAAATTTTTTGCTTTTTCCTGCTCGTCTTAGCATGATAAAGAAGATTCAAAGAGAGTGAGATGCCAGCTACTTTCATTCAGTCAGTAGCTTCAATCATTTCTGGACGTTTTTCAATGGTAAAAATCAATGAATATTGTAAATGCACAAACAGTAATTTCTCCACATTGCAAGGTGCAATTCTGAAATTTTTTGCTTTTTCCTGCTCCTCTTAGCATGATAAAGAAGATTCAAAGAGTGAGGTGCCAGCTCCTTTCATTCAGTCAGTAGCTTCAAACATTTCTGGTATATGAATAACATGTTTTTCAATGGCAAAAATCAATGAATATTGTAAATGCACAAACAGTAATTTCTCCGCATTGCAAGGTGCAATTCTGAAATTTTTTGCTTTTTCCTGCTCCTCTTAGCATGATAAAGAAGATTCAAAGAGAGTGAGATGCCAGCTCCTTTCATTCAGTCAGTAGCTTCAATAATTTCTGGACGTTTTTCAATGGCAAAAATCAATGAATATTGTAAATGCACAAACAGTAATTTCTCCGCATTGCAAGGTGCAATTCTGAAATTTTTTGCTTTTTCCTGCTCCTCTTAGCATGATAAAGAAGATTCAAAGAGAGTGAGATGCCAGCTCCTTTCATTCAGTCAGTAGCTTCAATCATTTCTGGACGTTTTTCAATGGCAAAAATCAATGAATATTGTAAATGCACAAACAGTAATTTCTCCACATTGCAAGGTGCAATTCTGAAGTTTTTTGCTTTTTCCTGCTCCTCTTAGCATGATAAAGAAGATTCAAAGAGATTGAGATGCCAGCTCCTTTCATTGTCAGTAGCTTCAAACATTTCTGGTATATGAATAACATGATGTTTTTCAATGGAAAAAATCAATGAATATTGTAAATGCACAAACAGTAATTTCTCCGCATTGCAAGGTGCAATTCTGAAATTTTTTGCTTTTTCCTGCTCCTCTTAGCATGATAAAGAAGATTCAAAGAGAGTGAGATGCCAGCTCCTTTCATTCAGTCAGTAGCTTCAAACATTTCTGGTATATCAATAACATGATGTTTTTCAATGGCAAAAATCAATGAATATTGTAAATGCACAAACAGTAATTTCTCCGCATTGCAAGGTGTAAGTCTGAAATTTTTTGCTTTTTCCTGCTCCTCTTAGCATGATAAAGAAGATTCAAAGAGAGTGAGATGCCAGCTACTTTCATTCAGTCAGTAGCTTCAATCATTTCTGGATGTTTTTCAATGGTAAAAATCAATGAATATTGTAAATGCACAAACAGTAATTTCTCCACATTGCAAGGTGCAATTCTGAAATTTTTTGCTTTTTCCTGCTCCTCTTAGCATGATAAAGAAGATTCAAAGAGAGTGAGATGCCAGCTCCTTTCATTCAGTCAGTAGCTTCAAACATTTCTGGTATATGAATAACATGATGTTTTTCAATGGCAAAAATCAATGAATATTGTAAATGCACAAACAGTAATTTCTCCGCATTGCAAGGTGCAATTCTGAAATTTTTTGCTTTTTCCTGCTCCTCTTAGCATGATAAAGATTCAAAGAGAGTGAGATGCCAGCTCCTTTCATTCAGTCGGTAGCTTCAATCATTTCTGGACGTTTCTCAATGGCAAAAATCAATGAATATTGTAAATGCACAAACTGTAATTTCTCCGCATTGCAAAGTGCAATTCTGAAATTTTTTGCTTTTTCCTGCTCCTCTTAGCATGATAAAGAAGATTCAAAGAGAGTGAGATGCCAGCTCCTTTCATTCAGTCAGTAGCTTCAATCATTTCTGGACGTTTTTCAATGGCAAAAATCAATGAATTTTGTAAATGCACAAACAGTAATTTCTCCGCATTGCAAGGTGCAATTCTGAAATTTTTTGCTTTTTCCTGCTCCTCTTAGCATGATAAAGAAGATTCAAAGAGAGTGAGATGCCAGCTCCTTTCATTCAGTCAGTACCTTCAATCATTTCTGGACGTTTTTCAATGGCAAAAATCAATGAATATTGTAAATGCACAAACAGTAATTTCTCCGCATTGCAAGGTGCAATTCTGAAATTTTTTGCTTTTTCCCGCTCCTCTTAGCATGATAAAGAAGATTCAAAGAGAGTGAGGTGCCAGCTCCTTTCATTCAGTCAGTAGCTTCAAACATTTCTGGTATATGAATAACATGTTTTTCAATGGCAAAAATCAATGAATATTGTAAATGCACAAACAGTAATTTCTCCGCATTGCAAGGTGCAATTCTGAAATTTTTTGCTTTTTCCTGCTCCTCTTAGCATGATAAAGAAGATTCAAAGAGAGTGAGATGCCAGCTCCTTTCATTCAGTCAGTAGCTTCAATCATTTCTGGACGTTTTTCAATGGCAAAAATCAATGAATATTGTAAATGCACAAACAGTAATTTCTCCGCATTGCAAGGTGCAATTCTGAAATTTTTTGCTTTTTCCTGCTCCTCTTAGCATGATAAAGAAGATTCAAAGAGAGTGAGATGCCAGCTCCTTTCATTCAGTCAGTAGCTTCAATCATTTCTGGACGTTTTTCAATGGCAAAAATCAATGAATATTGTAAATGCACAAACAGTAATTTCTCCGCATTGCAAGGTGCAATTCTGAAATTTTTTGCTTTTTCCTGCTCCTCTTAGCATGATAAAGAAGATTCAAAGAGATTGAGATGCCAGCTCCTTTCATTCAGTCAGTAGCTTCAAACATTTCTGGTATATGAATAACATGATGTTTTTCAATGGCAAAAATCAATGAATATTGTAAATGCACAAACAGTAATTTCTCCGCATTGCAAGGTGCAAGTCTGAAATTTTTTGCTTTTTCCTGCTCGTCTTAGCATGATAAAGAAGATTCAAAGAGAGTGAGATGCCAGCTACTTTCATTCAGTCAGTAGCTTCAATCATTTCTGGACGTTTTTCAATGGTAAAAATCAATGAATATTGTAAATGCACAAACAGTAATTTCTCCACATTGCAAGGTGCAATTCTGAAATTTTTTGCTTTTTCCTGCTCCTCTTAGCATGATAAAGAAGATTCAAAGAGTGAGGTGCCAGCTCCTTTCATTCAGTCAGTAGCTTCAAACATTTCTGGTATATGAATAACATGTTTTTCAATGGCAAAAATCAATGAATATTGTAAATGCACAAACAGTAATTTCTCCGCATTGCAAGGTGCAATTCTGAAATTTTTTGCTTTTTCCTGCTCCTCTTAGCATGATAAAGAAGATTCAAAGAGAGTGAGATGCCAGCTCCTTTCATTCAGTCAGTAGCTTCAATAATTTCTGGACGTTTTTCAATGGCAAAAATCAATGAATATTGTAAATGCACAAACAGTAATTTCTCCGCATTGCAAGGTGCAATTCTGAAATTTTTTGCTTTTTCCTGCTCCTCTTAGCATGATAAAGAAGATTCAAAGAGAGTGAGATGCCAGCTCCTTTCATTCAGTCAGTAGCTTCAATCATTTCTGGACGTTTTTCAATGGCAAAAATCAATGAATATTGTAAATGCACAAACAGTAATTTCTCCGCATTGCAAGGTGCAATTCTGAAATTTTTTGCTTTTTCCTGCTCCTCTTAGCATGATAAAGAAGATTCAAAGAGAGTGAGATGCCAGCTCCTTTCATTCAGTCAGTAGCTTCAAACATTTCTGGTATATGAATAACATGATGTTTTTCAATGGCAAAAATCAATGAATATTGTAAATGCACAAACAGTAATTTCTCCGCATTGCAAGGTGCAAGTCTGAAATTTTTTGCTTTTTCCTGCTCGTCTTAGCATGATAAAGAAGATTCAAAGAGAGTGAGATGCCAGCTACTTTCATTCAGTCAGTAGCTTCAATCATTTCTGGACGTTTTTCAATGGTAAAAATCAATGAATATTGTAAATGCACAAACAGTAATTTCTCAACATTGCAAGGTGCAATTCTGAAATTTTTTGCTTTTCCCTGCTCCTCTTAGCATGATAAAGAAGATTCAAAGAGAGTGAGATGCCAGCTCCTTTCATTCAGTCAGTAGCTTCAAACATTTCTGGTATATGAATAACATGATGTTTTTCAATGGCAAAAATCAATGAATATTGTAAAAGCACAAACAGTAATTTCTCCGCATTGCAAGGTGCAATTCTGAAATTTTTTGCTTTTTCCTGCTCCTCTTAGCATGATAAAGAAGATTCAAAGAGAGTGAGATGCCAGCTCCTTTCATTCAGTCAGTAGCTTCAAACATTTCTGGTATATGAATAACATGATGTTTTTCAATGGCAAAAATCAATGAATATTGTAAATGCACAAACAGTAATTTCTCCGCATTGCAAGGTGCAATTCTGAAATTTTTTGCTTTTTCCTGCTCCTCTTAGCATGATAAAGAAGATTCAAAGAGAATGAGATGCCAGCTCCTTTCATTCAGTCAGTAGCTTCAATCAATTCTGGACGTTTTTCAATGGCAAAAATCAATGAATATTGTAAATGCACAAACAGTAATTTCTCCGCATTGCAAGGTGCAATTCTGAAATTTTTTGCTTTTTCCTGCTCCTCTTAGCATGATAAAGAAGATTCAAAGAGCGTGAGATGTCAGCTCCTTTCATTCAGTCAGTAGCTTCAAACATTTCTGGTATATGAATAACATGATGTTTTTCAATGGCAAAAATCAATGAATATTGTAAATGCACAAACAGTAATTTCTCCGCATTGCAAGGTGCAATTCTGAAATTTTTTGCTTTTTCCTGCTCCTCTTAGCATGATAAAGAAGATTCAAAGAGAGTGAGATGCCAGCTCCTTTCATTCAGTCAGTAGCTTCAATCATTTCTGGACGTTTTTCAATGGCAAAAATCAATGAATATTGTAAATGCACAAACAGTAATTTCTCCGCATTGCAAGGTGCAATTCTGAAATTTTTTGCTTTTTCCTGCTCCTCTTAGCATGATAAAGAAGATTCAAAGAGAGTGAGATGCCAGCTCCTTTCGTTCAGTCAGTAGCTTCAATCATTTCTGGACGTTTTTCAATGGCAAAAATCATTGAATATTATAAATGCACAAACAGTAATTTCTCCGCATTGCAAGGTGCAATTCTGAAATTTTTTACTTTTTCCTGCTCCTCTTAGCATGATAAAGAAGATTCAAAGAGAGTGAGATGCCAGCTCCTTTCATTCAGTCAGTAGCTTCAATCATTTCTGGTATATGAATAACATGATGTTTTTCAATGGCAAAAATCAATGAATATTGTAAATGCACAAACAGTAATTTCTCCGCATTGCAAGGTGCAATTCTGAAATTTTTTGCTTTTTCCTGCTCCTCTTAGCATGATAAACAAGATTCAAAGAGAGTGAGATGCCAGCTCCTTTCATTCAGTCAGTAGCTTCAATCATTTCTGGACGTTTTTCAATGGCAAAAATCAATGAATATTGTAAATGCACAAACAGTAATTTCTCCGCATTGCAAGGTGCAATTCTGAAATTTTTTGCTTTTTCCTGCTCCTCTTAGCATGATAAAGAAGATTCAAAGAGAGTGAGATGCCAGCTCCTTTCATTCAGTCAGTAGCTTCAAACATTTCTGGTATATGAATAATATGATGTTTTTCAATGGCAAAAATCAATGAATATTGTAAATGCACAAACAGTAATTTCTCCGCATTGCAAGGTGCAATTCTGAAATTTTTTGCTTTTTCCTGCTCCTCTTAGCATGATAAAGAAGATTCAAAGAGAGTGAGATGCCAGCTACTTTCATTCAGTCAGTAGCTTTAATCATTTCTGGACGTTTTTCAATGGCAAAAATCAATGAATATTGTAAATGCACAAACAGTAATTTCTCCGCATTGCAAGGTGCAATTCTGAAATTTTTTGCTTTTTCCTGCTCCTCTTAGCATGATAAACAAGATTCAAAGAGAGTGAGATGCCAGCTCCTTTCATTCAGTCAGTAGCTTCAATCATTTCTGGACGTTTTTCAATGGCAAAAATCAATGAATATTGTAAATGCACAAACAGTAATTTCTCCGCATTGCAAGGTGCAATTCTGAAATGTTTTGCTTTTTCCTGCTCCTCTTAGCATGATAAAGAAGATTCAAAGAGAGTGAGATGCCAGCTCCTTTCATTCAGTCAGTAGCTTCAATCATTTCTGGACGTTTTTCAATGGCAAAAATCAATGAATATTGTAAATGCACAAACAGTAATTTCTCCGCATTGCAAGGTGCAATTCTGAAATTTTTTGCTTTTTCCTGCTCCTCTTAGCATGATAAAGAAGATTCAAAGAGAGTGAGATGCCAGCTCCTTTCATTCAGTCAGTAGCTTCAAACATTTCTGGTATATGAATAACATGATGTTTTTCAATGGCAAAAATCAATGAATATTGTAAATGCACAAACAGTAATTTCTCCGCATTGCAAGGTGCAATTCTGAAATTTTTTGCTTTTTCCTGCTCCTCTTAGCATGATAAAGAAGATTCAAAGAGAGTGAGATGCCAGCTCCTTTCATTCAGTCAGTAGCTTCAAACATTTCTGGTATATGAATAACATGATGTTTTTCAATGGCAAAAATCAATGAATATTGTAAATGCACAAACAGTAATTTCTCCGCATTGCAAGGTGCAATTCTGAAATTTTTTGCTTTTTCCTGCTCCTCTTAGCATGATAAAGAAGATTCAAAGAGAGTGAGATGCCAGCTCCTTTCATTCAGTCAGTAGCTTCAATCATTTCTGGACGTTTTTCAATGGCAAAAATCAATGAATATTGTAAATGCACAAACAGTAATTTCTCCGCATTGCAAGGTGCAATTCTGAAATTTTTTGCTTTTTCCTGCTCCTCTTAGCATGATAAAGAAGATTCAAAGAGCGTGAGATGTCAGCTCCTTTCATTCAGTCAGTAGCTTCAAACATTTCTGGTATATGAATAACATGATGTTTTTCAATGGCAAAAATCAATGAATATTGTAAATGCACAAACAGTAATTTCTCCGCATTGCAAGGTGCAATTCTGAAATTTTTTGCTTTTTCCTGCTCCTCTTAGCATGATAAAGAAGATTCAAAGAGAGTGAGATGCCAGCTCCTTTCATTCAGTCAGTAGCTTCAATCATTTCTGGACGTTTTTCAATGGCAAAAATCAATGAATATTGTAAATGCACAAACAGTAATTTCTCCGCATTGCAAGGTGCAATTCTGAAATTTTTTGCTTTTTCCTGCTCCTCTTAGCATGATAAAGAAGATTCAAAGAGAGTGAGATGCCAGCTCCTTTCATTCAGTCAGTAGCTTCAAACATTTCTGGTATATGAATAACATGATGTTTTTCAATGGCAAAAATCAATGAATATTGTAAATGCACAAACAGTAATTTCTCCGCATTGCAAGGTGCAATTCTGAAATTTTTTGCTTTTTCCTGCTCCTCTTAGCATGATAAAGAAGATTCAAAGAGAGTGAGATGCCAGCTCCTTTCATTCAGTCAGTAGCTTCAATCATTTCTGGACGTTTTTCAATGGCAAAAATCAATGAATATTGTAAATGCACAAACAGTAATTTCTCCGCATTGCAAGGTGCAATTCTGAAATGTTTTGCTTTTTCCTGCTCCTCTTAGCATGATAAAGAAGATTCAAAGAGCGTGAGATGTCAGCTCCTTTCATTCAGTCAGTAGCTTCAAACATTTCTGGTATATGAATAACATGATGTTTTTCAAAGGCAAAAATCAATGAATATTGTAAATGCACAAACAGTAATTTCTCCGCATTGCAAGGTGCAATTCTGAAATTATTTGCTTTTTCCTGCTCCTCTTAGCATGATAAAGAAGATTCAAAGAGAGTGAGATGCCAGCTCCTTTCATTCAGTCAGTAGCTTCAATCATTTCTGGACGTTTTTCAATGGCAAAAATCAATGAATATTGTAAATGCACAAACAGTAATTTCTCCGCATTGCAAGGTGCAATTCTGAAATTTTTTGCTTTTTCCTGCTCCTCTTAGCATGATAAAGAAGATTCAAAGAGAGTGAGATGCCAGCTCCTTTCGTTCAGTCAGTAGCTTCAATCATTTCTGGACGTTTTTCAATGGCAAAAATCATTGAATATTATAAATGCACAAACAGTAATTTCTCCGCATTGCAAGGTGCAATTCTGAAATTTTTTACTTTTTCCTGCTCCTCTTAGCATGATAAAGAAGATTCAAAGAGAGTGAGATGCCAGCTCCTTTCATTCAGTCAGTAGCTTCAATCATTTCTGGTATATGAATAACATGATGTTTTTCAATGGCAAAAATCAATGAATATTGTAAATGCACAAACAGTAATTTCTCCGCATTGCAAGGTGCAATTCTGAAATTTTTTGCTTTTTCCTGCTCCTCTTAGCATGATAAACAAGATTCAAAGAGAGTGAGATGCCAGCTCCTTTCATTCAGTCAGTAGCTTCAATCATTTCTGGACGTTTTTCAATGGCAAAAATCAATGAATATTGTAAATGCACAAACAGTAATTTCTCCGCATTGCAAGGTGCAATTCTGAAATTTTTTGCTTTTTCCTGCTCCTCTTAGCATGATAAAGAAGATTCAAAGAGAGTGAGATGCCAGCTCCTTTCATTCAGTCAGTAGCTTCAAACATTTCTGGTATATGAATAACATGATGTTTTTCAATGGCAAAAATCAATGAATATTGTAAATGCACAAACAGTAATTTCTCCGCATTGCAAGGTGCAATTCTGAAATTTTTTGCTTTTTCCTGCTCCTCTTAGCATGATAAAGAAGATTCAAAGAGAGTGAGATGCCAGCTCCTTTCATTCAGTCAGTAGCTTCAATCATTTCTGGACGTTTTTCAATGGCAAAAATCAATGAATATTGTAAATGCACAAACAGTAATTTCTCCGCATTGCAAGGTGCAATTCTGAAATTTTTTGCTTTTTCCTGCTCCTCTTAGCATGATAAAGAAGATTCAAAGAGAGTGAGATGCCAGCTCCTTTCATTCAGTCAGTAGCTTCAATCATTTCTGGACGTTTTTCAATGGCAAAAATCAATGAATATTGTAAATGCACAAACAGTAATTTCTCCGCATTGCAAGGTGCAATTCTGAAATTTTTTGCTTTTTCCTGCTCCTCTTAGCATGATAAAGAAGATTCAAAGAGAGTGAGATGCCAGCTCCTTTCATTCAGTCAGTAGCTTCAAACATTTCTGGTATATGAATAACATGATGTTTTTCAATGGCAAAAATCAATGAATATTGTAAATGCACAAACAGTAATTTCTCCGCATTGCAAGGTGCAAGTCTGAAATTTTGTGCTTTTTCCTGCTCCTCTTAGTATGATAAAGAAGATTCAAAGAGAGTGAGATGCCAGCTACTTTCATTCAGTCAGTAGCTTCAATCATTTCTGGACGTTTTTCAATGGTAAAAATCAATGAATATTGTAAATGCACAAACAGTAATTTCTCCACATTGCAAGGTGCAATTCTGAAATTTTTTGCTTTTTCCTGCTCCTCTTAGCATGATAATGAAGATTCAAAGAGAGTGAGATGCCAGCTCCTTTCATTCAGTCAGTAGCTTCAAACATTTCTGGTATATGAATAACATGATGTTTTTCAATGGCAAAAATCAATGAATATTGTAAATGCACAAACAGTAATTTCTCCGCATTGCAAGGTGCAATTCTGAAATTTTTTGCTTTTTCCTGCTCCTCTTAGCATGATAAAGAAGATTCAAAGAGAGTGAGATGCCAGCTCCTTTCATTCAGTCAGTAGCTTCAATCATTTCTGGATGTTTTTCAATGGCAAAAATCAATGAATATTGTAAATGCACAAACAGTAATTTCTCCGCATTGCAAGGTGCAATTCTGAAATTTTTTGCTTTTTCCTGCTCCTCTTAGCATGATAAAGAAGATTCAAAGAGAGTGAGATGCCAGCTCCTTTCATTCAGTCAGTACTTTCAATCATTTCTGGACGTTTTTCAATGGCAAAAATCAATGAATATTGTAAATGCACAAACAGTAATTTCTCCGCATTGCAAGGTGCAATTCTGAATTTTTTTGCTTTTTCCCGCTCCTCTTAGCATGATAAAGAAGATTCAAAGAGAGTGAGGTGCCAGCTCCTTTCATTCAGTCAGTAGCTTCAAACATTTCTGGTATATGAATAACATGTTTTTCAATGGCAAAAATCAATGAATATTGTAAATGCACAAACAGTAATTTCTCCGCATTGCAAGGTGCAATTCTGAAATTTTTTGCTTTTTCCTGCTCCTCTTAGCATGATAATGAAGATTCAAAGAGAGTGAGATGCCAGCTCCTTTCATTCAGTCAGTAGCTTCAAACATTTCTGGTATATGAATAACATGATGTTTTTCAATGGCAAAAATCAATGAATATTGTAAATGCACAAACAGTAATTTCTCCGCATTGCAAGGTGCAATTCTGAAATTTTTTGCTTTTTCCTGCTCCTCTTAGCATGATAAAGAAGATTCAAAGAGAGTGAGATGCCAGCTCCTTTCATTCAGTCAGTAGCTTCAATCATTTCTGGATGTTTTTCAATGGCAAAAATCAATGAATATTGTAAATGCACAAACTGTAATTTCTCCGCATTGCAAGGTGCAATTCTGAAATTTTTTACTTTTTCCTGCTCCTCTTAGCATGATAAAGAAGATTCAAAGAGAGTGAGATGCCAGCTCCTTTCATTCAGTCAGTAGCTTCAATCATTTCTGGACGTTTTTCAATGGCAAAAATCAATGAATATTGTAAATGCACAAACAGTAATTTCTCCGCATTGCAAGGTGCAATTCTGAAATTTTTTGCTTTTTCCTGCTCCTCTTAGCATGATAAAGAAGATTCAAAGAGAGTGAGATGCCAGCTCCTTTCATTCAGTCAGTACTTTCAATCATTTCTGGACGTTTTTCAATGGCAAAAATCAATGAATATTGTAAATGCACAAACAGTAATTTCTCCGCATTGCAAGGTGCAATTCTGAATTTTTTTGCTTTTTCCCGCTCCTCTTAGCATGATAAAGAAGATTCAAAGAGAGTGAGGTGCCAGCTCCTTTCATTCAGTCAGTAGCTTCAATCATTTCTGGACGTTTTTCAATGGTAAAAATCAATGAATATTGTAAATGCACAAACAGTAATTTCTCCACATTGCAAGGTGCAATTCTGAAATTTTTTGCTTTTCCCTGCTCCTCTTAGCATGATAAAGAAGATTCAAAGAGAGTGAGATGCCAGCTCCTTTCATTCAGTCAGTAGCTTCAAACATTTCTGGTATATGAATAACATGATGTTTTTCAATGGCAAAAATCAATGAATATTGTAAATGCACAAACAGTAATTTCTCCGCATTGCAAGGTGCAATTCTGAAATTTTTTGCTTTTTCCTGCTCCTCTTAGCATGATAAAGAAGATTCAAAGAGAGTGAGATGCCAGCTCCTTTCATTCAGTCAGTAGCTTCAAACATTTCTGGTATATGAATAACATGATGTTTTTCAATGGCAAAAATCAATGAATATTGTAAATGCACAAACAGTAATTTCTCCGCATTGCAAGGTGCAATTCTGAAATTTTTTGCTTTTTCCTGCTCCTCTTAGCATGATAAAGAAGATTCAAAGAGAGTGAGATGCCAGCTCCTTTCATTCAGTCAGTAGCTTCAATCAATTCTGGACGTTTTTCAATGGCAAAAATCAATGAATATTGTAAATGCACAAACAGTAATTTCTCCGCATTGCAAGGTGCAATTCTGAAATTTTTTGCTTTTTCCTGCTCCTCTTAGCATGATAAAGAAGATTCAAAGAGCGTGAGATGTCAGCTCCTTTCATTCAGTCAGTAGCTTCAAACATTTCTGGTATATGAATAACATGATGTTTTTCAATGGCAAAAATCAATGAATATTGTAAATGCACAAACAGTAATTTCTCCGCATTGCAAGGTGCAATTCTGAAATTTTTTGCTTTTTCCTGCTCCTCTTAGCATGATAAAGAAGATTCAAAGAGAGTGAGATGCCAGCTCCTTTCATTCAGTCAGTAGCTTCAATCATTTCTGGACGTTTTTCAATGGCAAAAATCAATGAATATTGTAAATGCACAAACAGTAATTTCTCCGCATTGCAAGGTGCAATTCTGAAATTTTTTGCTTTTTCCTGCTCCTCTTAGCATGATAAAGAAGATTCAAAGAGAGTGAGATGCCAGCTCCTTTCGTTCAGTCAGTAGCTTCAATCATTTCTGGACGTTTTTCAATGGCAAAAATCATTGAATATTATAAATGCACAAACAGTAATTTCTCCGCATTGCAAGGTGCAATTCTGAAATTTTTTACTTTTTCCTGCTCCTCTTAGCATGATAAAGAAGATTCAAAGAGAGTGAGATGCCTGCTCCTTTCATTCAGTCAGTAGCTTCAATCATTTCTGGTATATGAATAACATGATGTTTTTCAATGGCAAAAATCAATGAATATTGTAAATGCACAAACAGTAATTTCTCCGCATTGCAAGGTGCAATTCTGAAATTTTTTGCTTTTTCCTGCTCCTCTTAGCATGATAAACAAGATTCAAAGAGAGTGAGATGCCAGCTCCTTTCATTCAGTCAGTAGCTTCAATCATTTCTGGACGTTTTTCAATGGCAAAAATCAATGAATATTGTAAATGCACAAACAGTAATTTCTCCGCATTGCAAGGTGCAATTCTGAAATTTTTTGCTTTTTCCTGCTCCTCTTAGCATGATAAAGAAGATTCAAAGAGAGTGAGATGCCAGCTCCTTTCATTCAGTCAGTAGCTTCAAACATTTCTGGTATATGAATAACATGATGTTTTTCAATGGCAAAAATCAATGAATATTGTAAATGCACAAACAGTAATTTCTCCGCATTGCAAGGTGCAATTCTGAAATTTTTTGCTTTTTCCTGCTCCTCTTAGCATGATAAAGAAGATTCAAAGAGAGTGAGATGCCAGCTCCTTTCATTCACTCAGTAGCTTCAATCATTTCTGGACGTTTTTCAATGGCAAAAATCAATGAATATTGTAAATGCACAAACAGTAATTTCTCCGCATTGCAAGGTGCAATTCTGAAAGTTTTTGCTTTTTCCTGCTCCTCTTAGCATGTTAAAGAAGATTCAAAGAGAGTGAGATGCCAGCTCCTTTCATTCAGTCAGTAGCTTCAATCATTTCTGGACGTTTTTCAATGGCAAAAATCAATGAATATTGTAAATGCACAAACAGTAATTTCTCCGCATTGCAAGGTGCAATTCTGAAATGTTTTGCTTTTTCCTGCTCCTCTTAGCATGATAAAGAAGATTCAAAGAGAGTGAGATGCCAGCTCCTTTCATTCAGTCAGTAGCTTCAATCATTTCTGGACGTTTTTCAATGGCAAAAATCAATGAATATTGTAAATGCACAAACAGTAATTTCTCCGCATTGCAAGGTGCAATTCTGAAATTTTTTGCATTTTCCTGCTCCTCTTAGCATGATAAAGAAGATTCAAAGAGAGTGAGATGCCAGCTCCTTTCATTCAGTCAGTAGCTTCAAACATTTCTGGTATATGAATAACATGATGTTTTTCAATGGCAAAAATCAATGAATATTGTAAATGCACAAACAGTAATTTCTCCGCATTGCAAGGTGCAATTCTGAAATTTTTTGCTTTTTCCTGCTCCTCTTAGCATGATAAAGAAGATTCAAAGAGAGTGAGATGCCAGCTCCTTTCATTCAGTCAGTAGCTTCAATCATTTCTGGACGTTTTTCAATGGCAAAAATCAATGAATATTGTAAATGCACAAACAGTAATTTCTCCGCATTGCAAGGTGCAATTCTGAAATTTTTTGCTTTTTCCTGCTCCTCTTAGCATGATAAAGAAGATTCAAAGAGCGTGAGATGTCAGCTCCTTTCATTCAGTCAGTAGCTTCAAACATTTCTGGTATATGAATAACATGATGTTTTTCAATGGCAAAAATCAATGAATATTGTAAATGCACAAACAGTAATTTCTCCGCATTGCAAGGTGCAATTCTGAAATTTTTTGCTTTTTCCTGCTCCTCTTAGCATGATAAAGAAGATTCAAAGAGAGTGAGATGCCAGCTCCTTTCATTCAGTCAGTAGCTTCAATCATTTCTGGACGTTTTTCAATGGCAAAAATCAATGAATATTGTAAATGCACAAACAGTAATTTCTCCGCATTGCAAGGTGCAATTCTGAAATTTTTTGCTTTTTCCTGCTCCTCTTAGCATGATAAAGAAGATTCAAAGAGAGTGAGATGCCAGCTCCTTTCATTCAGTCAGTAGCTTCAAACATTTCTGGTATATGAATAACATGATGTTTTTCAATGGCAAAAATCAATGAATATTGTAAATGCACAAACAGTAATTTCTCCGCATTGCAAGGTGCAATTCTGAAATTTTTTGCTTTTTCCTGCTCCTCTTAGCATGATAAAGAAGATTCAAAGAGAGTGAGATGCCAGCTCCTTTCATTCAGTCAGTAGCTTCAATCATTTCTGGACGTTTTTCAATGGCAAAAATCAATGAATATTGTAAATGCACAAACAGTAATTTCTCCGCATTGCAAGGTGCAATTCTGAAATGTTTTGCTTTTTCCTGCTCCTCTTAGCATGATAAAGAAGATTCAAAGAGCGTGAGATGTCAGCTCCTTTCATTCAGTCAGTAGCTTCAAACATTTCTGGTATATGAATAACATGATGTTTTTCAAAGGCAAAAATCAATGAATATTGTAAATGCACAAACAGTAATTTCTCCGCATTGCAAGGTGCAATTCTGAAATTATTTGCTTTTTCCTGCTCCTCTTAGCATGATAAAGAAGATTCAAAGAGAGTGAGATGCCAGCTCCTTTCATTCAGTCAGTAGCTTCAATCATTTCTGGACGTTTTTCAATGGCAAAAATCAATGAATATTGTAAATGCACAAACAGTAATTTCTCCGCATTGCAAGGTGCAATTCTGAAATTTTTTGCTTTTTCCTGCTCCTCTTAGCATGATAAAGAAGATTCAAAGAGAGAGAGATGCCAGCTCCTTTCGTTCAGTCAGTAGCTTCAATCATTTCTGGACGTTTTTCAATGGCAAAAATCATTGAATATTATAAATGCACAAACAGTAATTTCTCCGCATTGCAAGGTGCAATTCTGAAATTTTTTACTTTTTCCTGCTCCTCTTAGCATGATAAAGAAGATTCAAAGAGAGTGAGATGCCAGCTCCTTTCATTCAGTCAGTAGCTTCAATCATTTCTGGTATATGAATAACATGATGTTTTTCAATGGCAAAAATCAATGAATATTGTAAATGCACAAACAGTAATTTCTCCGCATTGCAAGGTGCAATTCTGAAATTTTTTGCTTTTTCCTGCTCCTCTTAGCATGATAAAGAAGATTCAAAGAGAGTGAGATGCCAGCTCCTTTCATTCAGTCAGTAGCTTCAAACATTTCTGGTATATGAATAACATGATGTTTTTCAATGGCAAAAATCAATGAATATTGTAAATGCACAAACAGTAATTTCTCCGCATTGCAAGGTGCAATTCTGAAATTTTTTGCTTTTTCCTGCTCCTCTTAGCATGATAAAGAAGATTCAAAGAGAGTGAGATGCCAGCTCCTTTCATTCAGTCAGTAGCTTCAATCATTTCTGGACGTTTTTCAATGGCAAAAATCAATGAATATTGTAAATGCACAAACAGTAATTTCTCCGCATTGCAAGGTGCAATTCTGAAATTTTTTGCTTTTTCCTGCTCCTCTTAGCATGATAAAGAAGATTCAAAGAGAGTGAGATGCCAGCTCCTTTCGTTCAGTCAGTAGCTTCAATCATTTCTGGACGTTTTTCAATGGCAAAAATCATTGAATATTATAAATGCACAAACAGTAATTTCTCCGCATTGCAAGGTGCAATTCTGAAATTTTTTACTTTTTCCTGCTCCTCTTAGCATGATAAAGAAGATTCAAAGAGAGTGAGATGCCAGCTCCTTTCATTCAGTCAGTAGCTTCAATCATTTCTGGTATATGAATAACATGATGTTTTTCAATGGCAAAAATCAATGAATATTGTAAATGCACAAACAGTAATTTCTCCGCATTGCAAGGTGCAATTCTGAAATTTTTTGCTTTTTCCTGCTCCTCTTAGCATGATAAACAAGATTCAAAGAGAGTGAGATGCCAGCTCCTTTCATTCAGTCAGTAGCTTCAATCATTTCTGGACGTTTTTCAATGGCAAAAATCAATGAATATTGTAAATGCACAAACAGTAATTTCTCCGCATTGCAAGGTGCAATTCTGAAATTTTTTGCTTTTTCCTGCTCCTCTTAGCATGATAAAGAAG
Organism: Phyllobates terribilis; assembly: GCF_046119375.1. Taxonomy (NCBI): domain Eukaryota; kingdom Metazoa; phylum Chordata; class Amphibia; order Anura; family Dendrobatidae; genus Phyllobates; species Phyllobates terribilis. Next base: position 28,469 of record NW_027365912.1, on the reverse strand, counting down.
ATTCAAAGAGAGTGAGATGCCAGCTCCTTTCATTCAGTCAGTAGCTTCAAACATTTCTGGTATATGAATAACATGATGTTTTTCAATGGCAAAAATCAATGAATATTGTAAATGCACAAACAGTAATTTCTCCGCATTGCAAGGTGCAATTCTGAAATTTTTTGCTTTTTCCTGCTCCTCTTAGCATGATAAAGAAGATTCAAAGAGAGTGAGATGCCAGCTCCTTTCATTCAGTCAGTAGCTTCAATCATTTCTGGACGTTTTTCAATGGCAAAAATCAATGAATATTGTAAATGCACAAACAGTAATTTCTCCGCATTGCAAGGTGCAATTCTGAAATTTTTTGCTTTTTCCTGCTCCTCTTAGCATGATAAAGAAGATTCAAAGAGAGTGAGATGCCAGCTACTTTCATTCAGTCAGTAGCTTCAATCATTTCTGGACGTTTTTCAATGGCAAAAATCAATGAATATTGTAAATGCACAAACAGTAATTTCTCCGCATTGCAAGGTGCAATTCTGAAATTTTTTGCTTTTTCCTGCTCCTCTTAGCATGATAAAGAAGATTCAAAGAGAGTGAGATGCCAGCTCCTTTCATTCAGTCAGTAGCTTCAAACATTTCTGGTATATGAATAACATGATGTTTTTCAATGGCAAAAATCAATGAATATTGTAAATGCACAAACAGTAATTTCTCCGCATTGCAAGGTGCAAGTCTGAAATTTTTTGCTTTTTCCTGCTCCTCTTAGTATGATAAAGAAGATTCAAAGAGAGTGAGATGCCAGCTACTTTCATTCAGTCAGTAGCTTCAATCATTTCTGGACGTTTTTCAATGGTAAAAATCAATGAATATTGTAAATGCACAAACAGTAATTTCTCCACATTGCAAGGTGCAATTCTGAAATTTTTTGCTTTTTCCTGCTCCTCTTAGCATGATAAAGAAGATTCAAAGAGAGTGAGATGCCAGCTCCTTTCATTCAGTCAGTAGCTTCAAACATTTCTGGTATATGAATAACATGATGTTTTTCAATGGCAAAAATCAATGAATATTGTAAATGCACAAACAGTAATTTCTCCGCATTGCAAGGTGCAATTCTGAAATTTTTTGCTTTTTCCTGCTCCTCTTAGCATGATAAAGAAGATTCAAAGAGAGTGAGATGCCAGCTCCTTTCATTCAGTCAGTAGCTTCAAACATTTCTGGTATATGAATAACATGATGTTTTTCAATGGCAAAAATCAATGAATATTGTAAATGCACAAACAGTAATTTCTCCGCATTGCAAGGTGCAATTCTGAAATTTTTTGCTTTTTCCTGCTCCTCTTAGCATGATAAAGAAGATTCAAAGAGAGTGAGATGCCAGCTCCTTTCATTCAGTCAGTAGATTCAATCATTTCTGGACGTTTTTCATTGTTAAAAATCAATGAATATTGTAAATGCACAAACAGTAATTTCTCCACATTGCAAGGTGCAATTCTGAAATTTTTTGCTTTTTCCTGCTCCTCTTAGCATGATAAAGAAGATTCAAAGAGAGTGAGATGCCAGCTCCTTTCATTCAGTCAGTAGCTTCAATCATTTCTGGATGTTTTTCAATGGCAAAAATCAATGAATATTGTAAATGCACAAACTGTAATTTCTCCGCATTGCAAGGTGCAATTCTGAAATTTTTTACTTTTTCCTGCTCCTCTTAGCATGATAAAGAAGATTCAAAGAGAGTGAGATGCCAGCTCCTTTCATTCAGTCAGTAGCTTCAATCATTTCTGGACGTTTTTCAATGGCAAAAATCAATGAATATTGTAAATGCACAAACAGTAATTTCTCCGCATTGCAAGGTGCAATTCTGAAATTTTTTGCTTTTTCCTGCTCCTCTTAGCATGATAAAGAAGATTCAAAGAGAGTGAGATGCCAGCTCCTTTCATTCAGTCAGTACTTTCAATCATTTCTGGACGTTTTTCAATGGCAAAAATCAATGAATATTGTAAATGCACAAACAGTAATTTCTCCGCATTGCAAGGTGCAATTCTGAATTTTTTTGCTTTTTCCTGCTCCTCTTAGCATGATAAAGAAGATTCAAAGAGAGTGAGGTGCCAGCTCCTTTCATTCAGTCAGTAGCTTCAAACATTTCTGGTATATGAATAACATGTTTTTCAATGGCAAAAATCAATGAATATTGTAAATGCACAAACAGTAATTTCTCCGCATTGCAAGGTGCAATTCTGAAATTTTTTGCTTTTTCCTGCTCCTCTTAGCATGATAATGAAGATTCAAAGAGAGTGAGATGCCAGCTCCTTTCATTCAGTCAGTAGCTTCAAACATTTCTGGTATATGAATAACATGATGTTTTTCAATGGCAAAAATCAATGAATATTGTAAATGCACAAACAGTAATTTCTCCGCATTGCAAGGTGCAATTCTGAAATTTTTTGCTTTTTCCTGCTCCTCTTAGCATGATAAAGAAGATTCAAAGAGAGTGAGATGCCAGCTCCTTTCATTCAGTCAGTAGCTTCAATCATTTCTGGATGTTTTTCAATGGCAAAAATCAATGAATATTGTAAATGCACAAACTGTAATTTCTCCGCATTGCAAGGTGCAATTCTGAAATTTTTTACTTTTTCCTGCTCCTCTTAGCATGATAAAGAAGATTCAAAGAGAGTGAGATGCCAGCTCCTTTCATTCAGTCAGTAGCTTCAATCATTTCTGGACGTTTTTCAATGGCAAAAATCAATGAATATTGTAAATGCACAAACAGTAATTTCTCCGCATTGCAAGGTGCAATTCTGAAATTTTTTGCTTTTTCCTGCTCCTCTTAGCATGATAAAGAAGATTCAAAGAGAGTGAGATGCCAGCTCCTTTCATTCAGTCAGTACTTTCAATCATTTCTGGACGTTTTTCAATGGCAAAAATCAATGAATATTGTAAATGCACAAACAGTAATTTCTCCGCATTGCAAGGTGCAATTCTGAATTTTTTTGCTTTTTCCCGCTCCTCTTAGCATGATAAAGAAGATTCAAAGAGAGTGAGGTGCCAGCTCCTTTCATTCAGTCAGTAGCTTCAAACATTTCTGGTATATGAATAACATGTTTTTCAATGGCAAAAATCAATGAATATTGTAAATGCACAAACAGTAATTTCTCCGCATTGCAAGGTGCAATTCTGAAATTTTTTGCTTTTTCCTGCTCCGCTTAGCATGATAAAGAAGATTCAAAGAGAGTGAGATGCCAGCTCCTTTCATTCAGTCAGTAGCTTCAAACATTTCTGGTATATGAATAACATGATGTTTTTCAATGTCAAAAATCAATGAATATTGTAAATGCACAAACAGTAATTTCTCCGCATTGCAAGGTGCAAGTCTGAAATTTTTTGCTTTTTCCTGCTCCTCTTAGCATGATAAAGAAGATTCAAAGAGAGTGAGATGCCAGCTACTTTCATTCAGTCAGTAGCTTCAATCATTTCTGGACGTTTTTCAATGGTAAAAATCAATGAATATTGTAAATGCACAGTAATTTCTCCACATTGCAAGGTGCAATTCTGAAATTTTTTGCTTTTTCCTGCTCCTCTTAGCATGATAAAGAAGATTCAAAGAGAGTGAGATGCCAGCTCCTTTCATTCAGTCAGTAGCTTCAAACATTTCTGGTATATGAATAACATGATGTTTTTCAATGGCAAAAATCAATGAATATTGTAAATGCACAAACAGTAATTTCTCCGCATTGCAAGGTGCAATTCTGAAATTTTTTGCTTTTTCCTGCTCCTCTTAGCATGATAAAGAAGATTCAAAGAGAGTGAGATGCCAGCTCCTTTCATTCAGTCAGTAGCTTCAAACATTTCTGGTATATGAATAACATGATGTTTTTCAATGGCAAAAATCAATGAATATTGTAAATGCACAAACAGTAATTTCTCCGCATTGCAAGGTGCAATTCTGAAATTTTTTGCTTTTTCCTGCTCCTCTTAGCATGATAAAGAAGATTCAAAGAGAGTGAGATGCCAGCTCCTTTCATTCAGTCAGTAGCTTCAATCATTTCTGGACGTTTTTCAATGGCAAAAATCAATGAATATTGTAAATGCACAAACAGTAATTTCTCTGCATTGCAAGGTGCAATTCTGAAATTTTTTGCTTTTTCCTGCTCCTCTTAGCATGATAAAGAAGATTCAAAGAGAGTGAGATGCCAGCTCCTTTCGTTCAGTCAGTAGCTTCAATCATTTCTGGACGTTTTTCAATGGCAAAAATCATTGAATATTATAAATGCACAAACAGTAATTTCTCCGCATTGCAAGGTGCAATTCTGAAATTTTTTACTTTTTCCTGCTCCTCTTAGCATGATAAAGAAGATTCAAAGAGAGTGAGATGCCAGCTCCTTTCATTCAGTCAGTAGCTTCAATCATTTCTGGTATATGAATAACATGATGTTTTTCAATGGCAAAAATCAATGAATATTGTAAATGCACAAACAGTAATTTCTCCGCATTGCAAGGTGCAATTCTGAAATTTTTTGCTTTTTCCTGCTCCTCTTAGCATGATAAAGAAGATTCAAAGAGAGTGAGATGCCAGCTCCTTTCATTCAGTCAGTAGCTTCAATCATTTCTGGACGTTTTTCAATGGCAAAAATCAATGAATATTGTAAATGCACAAACAGTAATTTCTCCGCATTGCAAGGTGCAATTCTGAAATTTTTTGATTTTTCCTGCTCCTCTTAGCATGATAAAGAAGATTCAAAGAGAGTGAGATGCCAGCTCCTTTCATTCAGTCAGTAGCTTCAAACATTTCTGGTATATGAATAACATGATGTTTTTCAATGGCAAAAATCAATGAATATTGTAAATGCACAAACAGTAATTTCTCCGCATTGCAAGGTGCAATTCTGAAATTTTTTGCTTTTTCCTGCTCCTCTTAGCATGATAAAGAAGATTCAAAGAGAGTGAGATGCCAGCTCCTTTCATTCAGTCAGTAGCTTCAATCATTTCTGGATGTTTTTCAATGGCAAAAATCAATGAATATTGTAAATGCACAAACTGTAATTTCTCCGCATTGCAAGGTGCAATTCTGAAATTTTTTACTTTTTCCTGCTCCTCTTAGCATGATAAAGAAGATTCAAAGAGAGTGAGATGCCAGCTCCTTTCATGCAGTCAGTAGCTTCAATCATTTCTGGACGTTTTTCAATGGCAAAAATCAATGAATATTGTAAATGCACAAACAGTAATTTCTCCGCATTGCAAGGTGCAATTCTGAAATTTTTTGCTTTTTCCTGCTCCTCTTAGCATGATAAAGAAGATTCAAAGAGAGTGAGATGCCAGCTCCTTTCATTCAGTCAGTACTTTCAATCATTTCTGGACGTTTTTCAATGGCAAAAATCAATGAATATTGTAAATGCACAAACAGTAATTTCTCCGCATTGCAAGGTGCAATTCTGAATTTTTTTGCTTTTTCCCGCTCCTCTTAGCATGATAAAGAAGATTCAAAGAGAGTGAGGTGCCAGCTCCTTTCATTCAGTCAGTAGCTTCAAACATTTCTGGTATATGAATAACATGTTTTTCAATGGCAAAAATCAATGAATATTGTAAATGCACAAACAGTAATTTCTCCGCATTGCAAGGTGCAATTCTGAAATTTTTTGCTTTTTCCTGCTCCGCTTAGCATGATAAAGAAGATTCAAAGAGAGTGAGATGCCAGCTCCTTTCATTCAGTCAGTAGCTTCAAACATTTCTGGTATATGAATAACATGATGTTTTTCAATGTCAAAAATCAATGAATATTGTAAATGCACAAACAGTAATTTCTCCGCATTGCAAGGTGCAAGTCTGAAATTTTTTGCTTTTTCCTGCTCCTCTTAGCATGATAAAGAAGATTCAAAGAGAGTGAGATGCCAGCTACTTTCATTCAGTCAGTAGCTTCAATCATTTCTGGACGTTTTTCAATGGTAAAAATCAATGAATATTGTAAATGCACAGTAATTTCTCCACATTGCAAGGTGCAATTCTGAAATTTTTTGCTTTTTCCTGCTCCTCTTAGCATGATAAAGAAGATTCAAAGAGAGTGAGATGCCAGCTCCTTTCATTCAGTCAGTAGCTTCAAACATTTCTGGTATATGAATAACATGATGTTTTTCAATGGCAAAAATCAATGAATATTGTAAATGCACAAACAGTAATTTCTCCGCATTGCAAGGTGCAATTCTGAAATTTTTTGCTTTTTCCTGCTCCTCTTAGCATGATAAAGAAGATTCAAAGAGAGTGAGATGCCAGCTCCTTTCATTCAGTCAGTAGCTTCAAACATTTCTGGTATATGAATAACATGATGTTTTTCAATGGCAAAAATCAATGAATATTGTAAATGCACAAACAGTAATTTCTCCGCATTGCAAGGTGCAATTCTGAAATTTTTTGCTTTTTCCTGCTCCTCTTAGCATGATAAAGAAGATTCAAAGAGAGTGAGATGCCAGCTCCTTTCATTCAGTCAGTAGCTTCAATCATTTCTGGACGTTTTTCAATGGCAAAAATCAATGAATATTGTAAATGCACAAACAGTAATTTCTCTGCATTGCAAGGTGCAATTCTGAAATTTTTTGCTTTTTCCTGCTCCTCTTAGCATGATAAAGAAGATTCAAAGAGAGTGAGATGCCAGCTCCTTTCGTTCAGTCAGTAGCTTCAATCATTTCTGGACGTTTTTCAATGGCAAAAATCATTGAATATTATAAATGCACAAACAGTAATTTCTCCGCATTGCAAGGTGCAATTCTGAAATTTTTTACTTTTTCCTGCTCCTCTTAGCATGATAAAGAAGATTCAAAGAGAGTGAGATGCCAGCTCCTTTCATTCAGTCAGTAGCTTCAATCATTTCTGGTATATGAATAACATGATGTTTTTCAATGGCAAAAATCAATGAATATTGTAAATGCACAAACAGTAATTTCTCCGCATTGCAAGGTGCAAGTCTGAAATTTTTTGCTTTTTCCTGCTCCTCTTAGCATGATAAAGAAGATTCAAAGAGAGTGAGATGCCAGCTACTTTCATTCAGTCAGTAGCTTCAATCATTTCTGGACGTTTTTCAATGGTAAAAATCAATGAATATTGTAAATGCACAAACAGTAATTTCTCCACATTGCAAGGTGCAATTCTGAAATTTTTTGCTTTTTCCTGCTCCTCTTAGCATGATAAAGAAGATTCAAAGAGAGTGAGATGCCAGCTCCTTTCATTCAGTCAGTAGCTTCAAACATTTCTGGTATATGAATAACATGATGTTTTTCAATGGCAAAAATCAATGAATATTGTAAATGCACAAACAGTAATTTCTCCGCATTGCAAGGTGCAATTCTGAAATTTTTTGCTTTTTCCTGCTCCTCCTAGCATGATAAAGAAGATTCAAAGAGAGTGAGATGCCAGCTCCTTTCATTCAGTCAGTAGCTTCAATCATTTCTGGATGTTTTTCAATGGCAAAAATCAATGAATATTGTAAATGCACAAACTGTAATTTCTCCGCATTGCAAGGTGCAATTCTGAAATTTTTTGCTTTTTCCTGCTCCTCTTAGCATGATAAAGAAGATTCAAAGAGAGTGAGATGCCAGCTCCTTTCATTCAGTCAGTAGCTTCAATCATTTCTGGACGTTTTTCAATGGCAAAAATCAATGAATATTGTAAATGCACAAACAGTAATTTCTCCGCATTGCAAGGTGCAATTCTGAAATTTTTTGCTTTTTCCTGCTCCTCTTAGCATGATAAAGAAGATTCAAAGAGAGTGAGATGCCAGCTCCTTTCATTCAGTCAGTACCTTCAATCATTTCTGGACGTTTTTCAATGGCAAAAATCAATGAATATTGTAAATGCACAAACAGTAATTTCTCCGCATTGCAAGGTGCAATTCTGAAATTTTTTGCTTTTTCCCGCTCCTCTTAGCATGATAAAGAAGATTCAAAGAGAGTGAGGTGCCAGCTCCTTTCATTCAGTCAGTAGCTTCAAACATTTCTGGTATATGAATAACATGTTTTTCAATGGCAAAAATCAATGAATATTGTAAATGCACAAACAGTAATCTCTCCGCATTGCAAGGTGCAATTCTGAAATTTTTTGATTTTTCCTGCTCCTCTTAGCATGATAAAGAAGATTCAAAGAGAGTGAGATGCCAGCTCCTTTCATTCAGTCAGTAGCTTCAATCATTTCTGGACGTTTTTCAATGGCAAAAATCAATGAATATTGTAAATGCACAAACAGTAATTTCTCCGCATTGCAAGGTGCAATTCTGAAATTTTTTGCTTTTTCCTGCTCCTCTTAGCATGATAAAGAAGATTCAAAGAGAGTGAGATGCCAGCTCCTTTCATTCAGTCAGTAGCTTCAAACATTTCTGGTATATGAATAACATGATGTTTTTCAATGGCAAAAATCAATGAATATTGTAAATGCACAAACAGTAATTTCTCCACATTGCAAGGTGCAATTCTGAAATTTTTTGCTTTTTCCTGCTCCTCTTAGCATGATAAAGAAGATTTAAAGAGAGTGAGATGCCAGCTCCTTTCATTCAGTCAGTAGCTTCAAACATTTCTGGTATATGAATAACATGATGTTTTTCAATGGCAAAAATCAATGAATATTGTAAATGCACAAACAGTAATTTCTCCGCATTGCAAGGTGCAAGTCTGAAATTTTTTGCTTTTTCCTGCTCCTCTTAGCATGATAAAGAAGATTCAAAGAGAGTGAGATGCCAGCTACTTTCATTCAGTCAGTAGCTTCAATCATTTCTGGACGTTTTTCAATGGTAAAAATCAATGAATATTGTAAATGCACAAACAGTAATTTCTCCACATTGCAAGGTGCAATTCTGAAATTTTTTGCTTTTTCCTGCTCCTCTTAGCATGATAAAGAAGATTCAAAGAGAGTGAGATGCCAGCTCCTTTCATTCAGTCAGTAGCTTCAAACATTTCTGGTATATGAATAACATGATGTTTTTCAATGGCAAAAATCAATGAATATTGTAAATGCACAAACAGTAATTTCTCCGCATTGCAAGGTGCAATTCTGAAATTTTTTGCTTTTTCCTGCTCCTCTTAGCATGATAAAGAAGATTCAAACAGAGTGAGATGCCAGCTCCTTTCATTCAGTCAGTAGCTTCAATCATTTCTGGATGTTTTTCAATGGCAAAAATCAATGAATATTGTAAATGCACAAACTGTAATTTCTCCGCATTGCAAGGTGCAATTCTGAAATTTTTTGCTTTTTCCTGCTCCTCTTAGCATGTTAAAGAAGATTCAAAGAGAGTGAGATGCCAGCTCCTTTCATTCAGTCAGTAGCTTCAATCATTTCTGGACGTTTTTCAGTGGCAAAAATCAATGAATATTGTAAATGCACAAACAGTAATTTCTCCGCATTGCAAGGTGCAATTCTGAAATTTTTTGCTTTTTCCTGCTCCTCTTAGCATGATAAAGAAGATTCAAAGAGAGTGAGATGCCAGCTCCTTTCATTCAGTCAGTACCTTCAATCATTTCTGGACGTTTTTCAATGGCAAAAATCAATGAATATTGTAAATGCACAAACAGTAATTTCTCCGCATTGCAAGGTGCAAGTCTGAAATTTTTTGCTTTTTCCTGCTCCTCTTAGCATGATAAAGAAGATTCAAAGAGAGTGAGATGCCAGCTACTTTCATTCAGTCAGTAGCTTCAATCATTTCTGGACGTTTTTCAATGGTAAAAATCAATGAATATTGTAAATGCACAAACAGTAATTTCTCCACATTGCAAGGTGCAATTCTGAAATTTTTTGCTTTTTCATGCTCCTCTTAGCATGATAAAGAAGATTCAAAGAGAGTGAGATGCCAGCTCCTTTCATTCAGTCAGTAGCTTCAAACATTTCTGGTATATGAATAACATGATGTTTTTCAATGGCAAAAATCAATGAATATTGTAAATGCACAAACAGTAATTTCTCCGCATTGCAAGGTGCAATTCTGAAATTTTTTGCTTTTTCCTGCTCCTCTTAGCATGATAAAGAAGATTCAAAGAGAGTGAGATGCCAGCTCCTTTCATTCAGTCAGTACCTTCAATCATTTCTGGACGTTTTTCAATGGCAAAAATCAATGAATATTGTAAATGCACAAACAGTAATTTCTCCGCATTGCAAGGTGCAAGTCTGAAATTTTTTGCTTTTTCCTGCTCCTCTTAGCATGATAAAGAAGATTCAAAGAGAGTGAGATGCCAGCTACTTTCATTCAGTCAGTAGCTTCAATCATTTCTGGATGTTTTTCAATGGTAAAAATCAATGAATATTGTAAATGCACAAACAGTAATTTCTCCACATTGCAAGGTGCAATTCTGAAATTTTTTGCTTTTTCATGCTCCTCTTAGCATGATAAAGAAGATTCAAAGAGAGTGAGATGCCAGCTCCTTTCATTCAGTCAGTAGCTTCAAACATTTCTGGTATATGAATAACATGATGTTTTTCAATGGCAAAAATCAATGAATATTGTAAATGCACAAACAGTAATTTCTCCGCATTGCAAGGTGCAATTCTGAAATTTTTTGCTTTTTCCTGCTCCTCTTAGCATGATAAAGAAGATTCAAAGAGAGTGAGATGCCAGCTCCTTTCATTCAGTCAGTAGCTTCAATCATTTCTGGATGTTTTTCAATGGCAAAAATCAATGAATATTGTAAATGCACAAACTGTAATTTCTCCGCATTGCAAGGTGCAATTCTGAAATTTTTTGCTTTTTCCTGCTCCTCTTAGCATGATAAAGAAGATTCAAAGAGAGTGAGATGCCAGCTCCTTTCATTCAGTCAGTAGCTTCAATCATTTCTGGACGTTTTTCAATGGCAAAAATCAATGAATATTGTAAATGCACAAACAGTAATTTCTCCGCATTGCAAGGTGCAAGTCTGAAATTTTTTGCTTTTTCCTGCTCCTCTTAGCATGATAAAGAAGATTCAAAGAGAGTGAGATGCCAGCTACTTTCATTCAGTCAGTAGCTTCAATCATTTCTGGACGTTTTTCAGTGGCAAAAATCAATGAATATTGTAAATGCACAAACAGTAATTTCTCCGCATTGCAAGGTGCAATTCTGAAATTTTTTGCTTTTTCCTGCTCCTCTTAGCATGATAAAGAAGATTCAAAGAGAGTGAGATGCCAGCTCCTTTCATTCAGTCAGTACCTTCAATCATTTCTGGACGTTTTTCAATGGCAAAAATCAATGAATATTGTAAATGCACAAACAGTAATTTCTCCGCATTGCAAGGTGCAAGTCTGAAATTTTTTGCTTTTTCCTGCTCCTCTTAGCATGATAAAGAAGATTCAAAGAGAGTGAGATGCCAGCTACTTTCATTCAGTCAGTAGCTTCAATCATTACTGGACGTTTTTCAATGGTAAAAATCAATGAATATTGTAAATGCACAAACAGTAATTTCTCCACATTGCAAGGTGCAATTCTGAAATTTTTTGCTTTTTCATGCTCCTCTTAGCATGATAAAGAAGATTCAAAGAGAGTGAGATGCCAGCTCCTTTCATTCAGTCAGTAGCTTCAAACATTTCTGGTATATGAATAACATGATGTTTTTCAATGGCAAAAATCAATGAATATTGTAAATGCACAAACAGTAATTTCTCCGCATTGCAAGGTGCAATTCTGAAATTTTTTGCTTTTTCCTGCTCCTCTTAGCATGATAAAGAAGATTCAAAGAGAGTGAGATGCCAGCTCCTTTCATTCAGTCAGTAGCTTCAATCATTTCTGGATGTTTTTCAATGGCAAAAATCAATGAATATTGTAAATGCACAAACTGTAATTTCTCCGCATTGCAAGGTGCAATTCTGAAATTTTTTGCTTTTTCCTGCTCCTCTTAGCATGATAAAGAAGATTCAAAGAGAGTGAGATGCCAGCTCCTTTCATTCAGTCAGTAGCTTCAATCATTTCTGGACGTTTTTCAATGGCAAAAATCAATGAATATTGTAAATGCACAAACAGTAATTTCTCCGCATTGCAAGGTGCAAGTCTGAAATTTTTTGCTTTTTCCTGCTCCTCTTAGCATGATAAAGAAGATTCAAAGAGAGTGAGATGCCAGCTACTTTCATTCAGTCAGTAGCTTCAATCATTTCTGGACGTTTTTCAATGGTAAAAATCAATGAATATTGTAAATGCACAAACAGTAATTTCTCCACATTGCAAGGTGCAATTCTGAAATTTTTTGCTTTTTCCTGCTCCTCTTAGCATGATAAAGAAGATTCAAAGAGAGTGAGATGCCAGCTCCTTTCATTCAGTCAGTAGCTTCAAACATTTCTGGTATATGAATAACATGATGTTTTTCAATGGCAAAAATCAATGAATATTGTAAATGCACAAACAGTAATTTCTCCGCATTGCAAGGTGCAATTCTGAAATTTTTTGCTTTTTCCTGCTCCTCTTAGCATGATAAAGAAGATTCAAAGAGAGTGAGATGCCAGCTCCTTTCATTCAGTCAGTAGCTTCAATCATTTCTGGATGTTTTTCAATGGCAAAAATCAATGAATATTGTAAATGCACAAACTGTAATTTCTCCGCATTGCAAGGTGCAATTCTGAAATTTTTTGCTTTTTCCTGCTCCTCTTAGCATGTTAAAGAAGATTCAAAGAGAGTGAGATGCCAGCTCCTTTCATTCAGTCAGTAGCTTCAATCATTTCTGGACGTTTTTCAGTGGCAAAAATCAATGAATATTGTAAATGCACAAACAGTAATTTCTCCGCATTGCAAGGTGCAATTCTGAAATTTTTTGCTTTTTCCTGCTCCTCTTAGCATGATAAAGAAGATTCAAAGAGAGTGAGATGCCAGCTCCTTTCATTCAGTCAGTACCTTCAATCATTTCTGGACGTTTTTCAATGGCAAAAATCAATGAATATTGTAAATGCACAAACAGTAATTTCTCCGCATTGCAAGGTGCAAGTCTGAAATTTTTTGCTTTTTCCTGCTCCTCTTAGCATGATAAAGAAGATTCAAAGAGAGTGAGATGCCAGCTACTTTCATTCAGTCAGTAGCTTCAATCATTTCTGGACGTTTTTCAATGGTAAAAATCAATGAATATTGTAAATGCACAAACAGTAATTTCTCCACATTGCAAGGTGCAATTCTGAAATTTTTTGCTTTTTCATGCTCCTCTTAGCATGATAAAGAAGATTCAAAGAGAGTGAGATGCCAGCTCCTTTCATTCAGTCAGTAGCTTCAAACATTTCTGGTATATGAATAACATGATGTTTTTCAATGGCAAAAATCAATGAATATTGTAAATGCACAAACAGTAATTTCTCCGCATTGCAAGGTGCAATTCTGAAATTTTTTGCTTTTTCCTGCTCCTCTTAGCATGATAAAGAAGATTCAAAGAGAGTGAGATGCCAGCTCCTTTCATTCAGTCAGTAGCTTCAATCATTTCTGGATGTTTTTCAATGGCAAAAATCAATGAATATTGTAAATGCACAAACTGTAATTTCTCCGCATTGCAAGGTGCAATTCTGAAATTTTTTGCTTTTTCCTGCTCCTCTTAGCATGATAAAGAAGATTCAAAGAGAGTGAGATGCCAGCTCCTTTCATTCAGTCAGTAGCTTCAATCATTTCTGGACGTTTTTCAATGGCAAAAATCAATGAATATTGTAAATGCACAAACAGTAATTTCTCCGCATTGCAAGGTGCAATTCTGAAATTTTTTGCTTTTTCCTGCTCCTCTTAGCATGATAAAGAAGATTCAAAGAGAGTGAGATGCCAGCTCCTTTCTTTCAGTCAGTACCTTCAATCATTTCTGGACGTTTTTCAATGGCAAAAATCAATGAATATTGTAAATGCACAAACAGTAATTTCTCCGCATTGCAAGGTGCAATTCTGAAATTTTTTGCTTTTTCCCGCTCCTCTTAGCATGATAAAGAAGATTCAAAGAGAGTGAGGTGCCAGCTCCTTTCATTCAGTCAGTAGCTTCAAACATTTCTGGTATATGAATAACATGTTTTTCAATGGCAAAAATCAATGAATATTGTAAATGCACAAACAGTAATTTCTCCGCATTGCAAGGTGCAATTCTGAAATTTTTTGATTTTTCCTGCTCCTCTTAGCATGATAAAGAAGATTCAAAGAGAGTGAGATGCCAGCTCCTTTCATTCAGTCAGTAGCTTCAATCATTTCTGGACGTTTTTCAATGGCAAAAATCAATGAATATTGTAAATGCACAAACAGTAATTTCTCCGCATTGCAAGGTGCAATTCTGAAATTTTTTGCTTTTTCCTGCTCCTCTTAGCATGATAAAGAAGATTCAAAGAGAGTGAGATGCCAGCTCCTTTCATTCAGTCAGTACCTTCAATCATTTCTGGACGTTTTTCAATGGCAAAAATCAATGAATATTGTAAATGCACAAACAGTAATTTCTCCGCATTGCAAGGTGCAAGTCTGAAATTTTTTGCTTTTTCCTGCTCCTCTTAGCATGATAAAGAAGATTCAAAGAGAGTGAGATGCCAGCTACTTTCATTCAGTCAGTAGCTTCAATCATTTCTGGACGTTTTTCAATGGTAAAAATCAATGAATATTGTAAATGCACAAACAGTAATTTCTCCACATTGCAAGGTGCAATTCTGAAATTTTTTGCTTTTTCATGCTCCTCTTAGCATGATAAAGAAGATTCAAAGAGAGTGAGATGCCAGCTCCTTTCATTCAGTCAGTAGCTTCAAACATTTCTGGTATATGAATAACATGATGTTTTTCAATGGCAAAAATCAATGAATATTGTAAATGCACAAACAGTAATTTCTCCGCATTGCAAGGTGCAATTCTGAAATTTTTTGCTTTTTCCTGCTCCTCTTAGCATGATAAAGAAGATTCAAAGAGAGTGAGATGCCAGCTCCTTTCATTCAGTCAGTACCTTCAATCATTTCTGGACGTTTTTCAATGGCAAAAATCAATGAATATTGTAAATGCACAAACAGTAATTTCTCCGCATTGCAAGGTGCAAGTCTGAAATTTTTTGCTTTTTCCTGCTCCTCTTAGCATGATAAAGAAGATTCAAAGAGAGTGAGATGCCAGCTACTTTCATTCAGTCAGTAGCTTCAATCATTTCTGGATGTTTTTCAATGGTAAAAATCAATGAATATTGTAAATGCACAAACAGTAATTTCTCCACATTGCAAGGTGCAATTCTGAAATTTTTTGCTTTTTCATGCTCCTCTTAGCATGATAAAGAAGATTCAAAGAGAGTGAGATGCCAGCTCCTTTCATTCAGTCAGTAGCTTCAAACATTTCTGGTATATGAATAACATGATGTTTTTCAATGGCAAAAATCAATGAATATTGTAAATGCACAAACAGTAATTTCTCCGCATTGCAAGGTGCAATTCTGAAATTTTTTGCTTTTTCCTGCTCCTCTTAGCATGATAAAGAAGATTCAAAGAGAGTGAGATGCCAGCTCCTTTCATTCAGTCAGTAGCTTCAATCATTTCTGGATGTTTTTCAATGGCAAAAATCAATGAATATTGTAAATGCACAAACTGTAATTTCTCCGCATTGCAAGGTGCAATTCTGAAATTTTTTGCTTTTTCCTGCTCCTCTTAGCATGATAAAGAAGATTCAAAGAGAGTGAGATGCCAGCTCCTTTCATTCAGTCAGTAGCTTCAATCATTTCTGGACGTTTTTCAATGGCAAAAATCAATGAATATTGTAAATGCACAAACAGTAATTTCTCCGCATTGCAAGGTGCAAGTCTGAAATTTTTTGCTTTTTCCTGCTCCTCTTAGCATGATAAAGAAGATTCAAAGAGAGTGAGATGCCAGCTACTTTCATTCAGTCAGTAGCTTCAATCATTTCTGGACGTTTTTCAGTGGCAAAAATCAATGAATATTGTAAATGCACAAACAGTAATTTCTCCGCATTGCAAGGTGCAATTCTGAAATTTTTTGCTTTTTCCTGCTCCTCTTAGCATGATAAAGAAGATTCAAAGAGAGTGAGATGCCAGCTCCTTTCATTCAGTCAGTACCTTCAATCATTTCTGGACGTTTTTCAATGGCAAAAATCAATGAATATTGTAAATGCACAAACAGTAATTTCTCCGCATTGCAAGGTGCAAGTCTGAAATTTTTTGCTTTTTCCTGCTCCTCTTAGCATGATAAAGAAGATTCAAAGAGAGTGAGATGCCAGCTACTTTCATTCAGTCAGTAGCTTCAATCATTTCTGGACGTTTTTCAATGGTAAAAATCAATGAATATTGTAAATGCACAAACAGTAATTTCTCCACATTGCAAGGTGCAATTCTGAAATTTTTTGCTTTTTCATGCTCCTCTTAGCATGATAAAGAAGATTCAAAGAGAGTGAGATGCCAGCTCCTTTCATTCAGTCAGTAGCTTCAAACATTTCTGGTATATGAATAACATGATGTTTTTCAATGGCAAAAATCAATGAATATTGTAAATGCACAAACAGTAATTTCTCCGCATTGCAAGGTGCAATTCTGAAATTTTTTGCTTTTTCCTGCTCCTCTTAGCATGATAAAGAAGATTCAAAGAGAGTGAGATGCCAGCTCCTTTCATTCAGTCAGTAGCTTCAATCATTTCTGGATGTTTTTCAATGGCAAAAATCAATGAATATTGTAAATGCACAAACTGTAATTTCTCCGCATTGCAAGGTGCAATTCTGAAATTTTTTGCTTTTTCCTGCTCCTCTTAGCATGATAAAGAAGATTCAAAGAGAGTGAGATGCCAGCTCCTTTCATTCAGTCAGTAGCTTCAATCATTTCTGGACGTTTTTCAATGGCAAAAATCAATGAATGTTGTAAATGCACAAACAGTAATTTCTCCGCATTGCAAGGTGCAAGTCTGAAATTTTTTGCTTTTTCCTGCTCCTCTTAGCATGATAAAGAAGATTCAAAGAGAGTGAGATGCCAGCTACTTTCATTCAGTCAGTAGCTTCAATCATTTCTGGACGTTTTTCAATGGTAAAAATCAATGAATATTGTAAATGCACAAACAGTAATTTCTCCACATTGCAAGGTGCAATTCTGAAATTTTTTGCTTTTTCCTGCTCCTCTTAGCATGATAAAGAAGATTCAAAGAGAGTGAGATGCCAGCTCCTTTCATTCAGTCAGTAGCTTCAAACATTTCTGGTATATGAATAACATGATGTTTTTCAATGGCAAAAATCAATGAATATTGTAAATGCACAAACAGTAATTTCTCCGCATTGCAAGGTGCAATTCTGAAATTTTTTGCTTTTTCCTGCTCCTCTTAGCATGATAAAGAAGATTCAAAGAGAGTGAGATGCCAGCTCCTTTCATTCAGTCAGTAGCTTCAATCATTTCTGGATGTTTTTCAATGGCAAAAATCAATGAATATTGTAAATGCACAAACTGTAATTTCTCCGCATTGCAAGGTGCAATTCTGAAATTTTTTGCTTTTTCCTGCTCCTCTTAGCATGTTAAAGAAGATTCAAAGAGAGTGAGATGCCAGCTCCTTTCATTCAGTCAGTAGCTTCAATCATTTCTGGACGTTTTTCAGTGGCAAAAATCAATGAATATTGTAAATGCACAAACAGTAATTTCTCCGCATTGCAAGGTGCAATTCTGAAATTTTTTGCTTTTTCCTGCTCCTCTTAGCATGATAAAGAAGATTCAAAGAGAGTGAGATGCCAGCTCCTTTCATTCAGTCAGTACCTTCAATCATTTCTGGACGTTTTTCAATGGCAAAAATCAATGAATATTGTAAATGCACAAACAGTAATTTCTCCGCATTGCAAGGTGCAAGTCTGAAATTTTTTGCTTTTTCCTGCTCCTCTTAGCATGATAAAGAAGATTCAAAGAGAGTGAGATGCCAGCTACTTTCATTCAGTCAGTAGCTTCAATCATTTCTGGACGTTTTTCAATGGTAAAAATCAATGAATATTGTAAATGCACAAACAGTAATTTCTCCACATTGCAAGGTGCAATTCTGAAATTTTTTGCTTTTTCATGCTCCTCTTAGCATGATAAAGAAGATTCAAAGAGAGTGAGATGCCAGCTCCTTTCATTCAGTCAGTAGCTTCAAACATTTCTGGTATATGAATAACATGATGTTTTTCAATGGCAAAAATCAATGAATATTGTAAATGCACAAACAGTAATTTCTCCGCATTGCAAGGTGCAATTCTGAAATTTTTTGCTTTTTCCTGCTCCTCTTAGCATGATAAAGAAGATTCAAAGAGAGTGAGATGCCAGCTCCTTTCATTCAGTCAGTAGCTTCAATCATTTCTGGATGTTTTTCAATGGCAAAAATCAATGAATATTGTAAATGCACAAACTGTAATTTCTCCGCATTGCAAGGTGCAATTCTGAAATTTTTTGCTTTTTCCTGCTCCTCTTAGCATGATAAAGAAGATTCAAAGAGAGTGAGATGCCAGCTCCTTTCATTCAGTCAGTAGCTTCAATCATTTCTGGACGTTTTTCAATGGCAAAAATCAATGAATATTGTAAATGCACAAACAGTAATTTCTCCGCATTGCAAGGTGCAATTCTGAAATTTTTTGCTTTTTCCTGCTCCTCTTAGCATGATAAAGAAGATTCAAAGAGAGTGAGATGCCAGCTCCTTTCTTTCAGTCAGTACCTTCAATCATTTCTGGACGTTTTTCAATGGCAAAAATCAATGAATATTGTAAATGCACAAACAGTAATTTCTCCGCATTGCAAGGTGCAATTCTGAAATTTTTTGCTTTTTCCCGCTCCTCTTAGCATGATAAAGAAGATTCAAAGAGAGTGAGGTGCCAGCTCCTTTCATTCAGTCAGTAGCTTCAAACATTTCTGGTATATGAATAACATGTTTTTCAATGGCAAAAATCAATGAATATTGTAAATGCACAAACAGTAATTTCTCCGCATTGCAAGGTGCAATTCTGAAATTTTTTGCTTTTTCCTGCTCCTCTTAGCATGATAAAGAAGATTCAAAGAGAGTGAGATGCCAGCTCCTTTCATTCAGTCAGTAGCTTCAATCATTTCTGGACGTTTTTCAATGGCAAAAATCAATGAATATTGTAAATGCACAAACAGTAATTTCTCCGCATTGCAAGGTGCAATTCTGAAATTTTTTGCTTTTTCCTGCTCCTCTTAGCATGATAAAGAAGATTCAAAGAGAGTGAGATGCCAGCTCCTTTCATTCAGTCAGTAGCTTCAAACATTTCTGGTATATGAATAACATGATGTTTTTCAATGGCAAAAATCAATGAATATTGTAAATGCACAAACAGTAATTTCTCCGCATTGCAAGGTGCAATTCTGAAATTTTTTGCTTTTTCCTGCTCCTCTTAGCATGATAAAGAAGATTCAAAGAGAGTGAGATGCCAGCTCCTTTCATTCAGTCAGTAGCTTCAAACATTTCTGGTATATGAATAACATGATGTTTTTCAATGGCAAAAATCAATGAATATTGTAAATGCACAAACAGTAATTTCTCCGCATTGCAAGGTGCAAGTCTGAAATTTTTTGCTTTTTCCTGCTCCTCTTAGCATGATAAAGAAGATTCAAAGAGAGTGAGATGCCAGCTCCTTTCATTCAGTCAGTAGCTTCAATCATTTCTGGATGTTTTTCAATGGCAAAAATCAATGAATATTGTAAATGCACAAACTGTAATTTCTCCGCATTGCAAGGTGCAATTCTGAAATTTTTTGCTTTTTCCTGCTCCTCTTAGCATGATAAAGAAGATTCAAAGAGAGTGAGATGCCAGCTCCTTTCATTCAGTCAGTAGCTTCAAACATTTCTGGTATATGAATAACATGTTTTTCAATGGCAAAAATCAATGAATATTGTAAATGCACAAACAGTAATTTCTCCGCATTGCAAGGTGCAATTCTGAAATTTTTTGCTTTTTCCTGCTCCTCTTAGCATGATAAAGAAGATTCAAAGAGAGTGAGATGCCAGCTCCTTTCATTCAGTCAGTAGCTTCAAACATTTCTGGTATATGAATAACATGATGTTTTTCAATGGCAAAAATCAATGAATATTGTAAATGCACAAACAGTAATTTCTCCGCATTGCAAGGTGCAAGTCTGAAATTTTTTGCTTTTTCCTGCTCCTCTTAGCATGATAAAGAAGATTCAAAGAGAGTGAGATGCCAGCTACTTTCATTCAGTCAGTAGCTTCAATCATTTCTGGACGTTTTTCAATGGTAAAAATCAATGAATTTTGTAAATGCACAAACAGTAATTTCTCCACATTGCAAGGTGCAATTCTGAAATTTTTTGCTTTTTCCTGCTCCTCTTAGCATGATAAAGAAGATTCAAAGAGAGTGAGATGCCAGCTCCTTTCATTCAGTCAGTAGCTTCAAACATTTCTGGTATATGAATAACATGATGTTTTTCAATGGCAAAAATCAATGAATATTGTAAATGCACAAACAGTAATTTCTCCGCATTGCAGGGTGCAATTCTGAAATTTTTTGCTTTTTCCTGCTCCTCTTAGCATGATAAAGAAGATTCAAAGAGAGTGAGATGCCAGCTCCTTTCATTCAGTCAGTAGCTTCAATCATTTCTGGATGTTTTTCAATGGCAAAAATCAATGAATATTGTAAATGCACAAACTGTAATTTCTCCGCATTGCAAGGTGCAATTCTGAAATTTTTTGCTTTTTCCTGCTCCTCTTAGCATGATAAAGAAGATTCAAAGAGAGTGAGATGCCAGCTCCTTTCATTCAGTCAGTAGCTTCAATCATTTCTGGACGTTTTTCAGTGGCAAAAATCAATGAATATTGTAAATGCACAAACAGTAATTTCTCCGCATTGCAAGGTGCAATTCTGAAATTTTTTGCTTTTTCCTGCTCCTCTTAGCATGATAAAGAAGATTCAAAGAGAGTGAGATGCCAGCTCCTTTCATTCAGTCAGTACCTTCAATCATTTCTGGACGTTTTTCAATGGCAAAAATCAATGAATATTGTAAATGCACAAACAGTAATTTCTCCGCATTGCAAGGTGCAATTCTGAAATTTTTTGCTTTTTCCCGCTCCTCTTAGCATGATAAAGAAGATTCAAAGAGGGTGAGTTGCCAGCTCCTTTCATTCAGTCAGTAGCTTCAAACATTTCTGGTATATGAATAACATGTTTTTCAATGGCAAAAATCAATGAATATTGTAAATGCACAAACAGTAATTTCTCCGCATTGCAAGGTGCAATTCTGAAATTTTTTGATTTTTCCTGCTCCTCTTAGCATGATAAAGAAGATTCAAAGAGAGTGAGATGCCAGCTCCTTTCATTCAGTCAGTAGCTTCAATCATTTCTGGACGTTTTTCAATGGCAAAAATCAATGAATATTGTAAATGCACAAACAGTAATTTCTCCGCATTGCAAGGTGCAATTCTGAAATTTTTTGCTTTTTCCTGCTCCTCTTAGCATGATAAAGAAGATTCAAAGAGAGTGAGATGCCAGCTCCTTTCATTCAGTCAGTAGCTTCAAACATTTCTGGTATATGAATAACATGATGTTTTTCAATGGCAAAAATCAATGAATATTGTAAATGCACAAACAGTAATTTCTCCGCATTGCAAGGTGCAAGTCTGAAATTTTTTGCTTTTTCCTGCTCCTCTTAGCATGATAAAGAAGATTCAAAGAGAGTGAGATGCCAGTTACTTTCATTCAGTCAGTAGCTTCAATCATTTCTGGACGTTTTTCAATGGTAAAAATCAATGAATATTGTAAATGCACAAACAGTAATTTCTCCACATTGCAAGGTGCAATTCTGAAATTTTTTGCTTTTTCCTGCTCCTCTTAGCATGATAAAGAAGATTCAAAGAGAGTGAGATGCCAGCTCCTTTGATTCAGTCAGTAGCTTCAAACATTTCTGGTATATGAATAACATGATGTTTTTCAATGGCAAAAATCAATGAATATTGTAAATGCACAAACAGTAATTTCTCCGCATTGCAAGGTGCAATTCTGAAATTTTTTGCTTTTTCCTGCTCCTCTTAGCATGATAAAGAAGATTCAAAGAGAGTGAGATGCCAGCTCCTTTCATTCAGTCAGTAGCTTCAAACATTTCTGGTATATGAATAACATGATGTTTTTCAATGGCAAAAATCAATGAATATTGTAAATGCACAAAAAGTAATTTCTCCGCATTGCAAGGTGCAATTCTGAAATTTTTTGCTTTTTCCTGCTCCTCTTAGCATGATAAAGAAGATTCAAAGAGAGTGAGATGCCAGCTCCTTTCATTCAGTCAGTAGCTTCAATCATTTCTGGATGTTTTTCAATGGCAAAAATCAATGAATATTGTAAATGCACAAACAGTAATTTCTCCGCATTGCAAGGTGCAATTCTGAAATTTTTTGCTTTTTCCTGCTCCTCTTAGCATGATAAAGAAGATTCAAAGAGAGTGAGATGTCAGCTCCTTTCATTCAGTCAGTAGCTTCAAACATTTCTGGTATATGAATAACATGATGTTTTTCAATGGCAAAAATCAATGAATATTGTAAATGCACAAACAGTAATTTCTCCGCATTGCAAGGTGCAATTCTGAAATTTTTTGCTTTTTCCTGCTCCTCTTAGCATGATAAAGAAGATTCAAAGAGAGTGAGATGCCAGCTCCTTTCATTCAGTCAGTAGCTTCAATCATTTCTGGATGTTTTTCAATGGCAAAAATCAATGAATATTGTAAATGCACAAACAGTAATTTCTCCGCATTGCAAGGTGCAATTCTGAAATTTTTTGCTTTTTCCTGCTCCTCTTAGCATGATAAAGAAGATTCAAAGAGAGTGAGATGCCAGCTCCTTTCGTTCAGTCAGTAGCTTCAATCATTTCTGGACGTTTTTCAATGGCAAAAATCATTGAATATTATAAATGCACAAACAGTAATTTCTCCGCATTGCAAGGTGCAATTCTGAAATTTTTTACTTTTTCCTGCTCCTCTTAGCATGATAAAGAAGATTCAAAGAGAGTGAGATGCCAGCTCCTTTCATTCAGTCAGTAGCTTCAATCATTTCTGGTATATCAATAACATGATGTTTTTCAATGGCAAAAATCAATGAATATTGTAAATGCACAAACAGTAATTTCTCCGCATTGCAAGGTGCAATTCTGAAATTTTTTGCTTTTTCCTGCTCCTCTTAGCATGATAAAGAAGATTCAAAGAGAGTGAGATGCCAGCTCCTTTCCTTCAGTCAGTAGCTTCAATCATTTCTGGACGTTTTTCAATGGCAAAAATCAATGAATATTGTAAATGCACAAACTGTAATTTCTCCGAATTGCAAGGTGCAATTCTGAAATTTTTTGCTTTTTCCTGCTCCTCTTAGCATGATAAACAAGATTCAAAGAGAGTGAGATGCCAGTTCCTTTCATTCAGTCAGTAGCTTCAATCATTTCTGGATGTTTTTCAATGGCAAAAATCAATGAATATTGTAAATGCACAAACAGTAATTTCTCCGCATTGCAAGGTGCAATTCTGAAATTTTTTGCTTTTTCCTGCTCCTCTTAGCATGATAAAGAAGATTCAAAGAGAGTGAGATGCCAGCTCCTTTCATTCAGTCAGTAGCTTCAATCATTTCTGGACGTTTTTCAATGGCAAAAATCAATGAATATTGTAAATTCACAAACAGTAATTTCTCCGCATTGCAAGGTGCAATTCTGAAATTTTTTGCTTTTTCCTGCTCCTCTTAGCATGATAAAGAAGATTCAAAGAGAGTGAGATGCCAGCTCCTTTCATTCAGTCAGTAGCTTCAAACATTTCTGGTATATGAATAACATGATGTTTTTCAATGGCAAAAATCAATGAATATTGTAAATGCACAAACAGTAATTTCTCCGCATTGCAAGGTGCAATTCTGAAATTTTTTGCTTTTTCCTGCTCCTCTTAGCATGATAAAGAAGATTCAAAGAGAGTGAGATGCCAGATCCTTTCGTTCAGTCAGTAGCTTCAATCATTTCTGGACGTTTTTCAATGGCAAAAATCATTGAATATTATAAATGCACAAACAGTAATTTCTCCGCATTGCAAGGTGCAATTCTGAAATTTTTTACTTTTTCTTGCTCCTCTTAGCATGATAAAGAAGATTCAAAGAGAGTGAGATGCCAGCTCCTTTCATTCAGTCAGTAGCTTCAATCATTTCTGGTATATGAATAACATGATGTTTTTCAATGGCAAAAATCAATGAATATTGTAAATGCACAAACAGTAATTTCTCCGCATTGCAAGGTGCAATTCTGAAATTTTTTGCTTTTTCCTGCTCCTCTTAGCATGATAAAGAAGATTCAAAGAGAGTGAGATGCCAGCTCCTTTCATTCAGTCAGTATCTTCAATCATTTCTGGACGTTTTTCAATGGCAAAAATCAATGAATATTGTAAATGCACAAACAGTAATTTCTCCGCATTGCAAGGTGCAATTCTGAAATTTTTTGCTTTTTCCTGCTCCTCTTAGCATGATAAACAAGATTCAAAGAGAGTGAGATGCCAGCTCCTTTCATTCAGTCAGTAGCTTCAATCATTTCTGGACGTTTTTCAATGGCAAAAATCAATGAATATTGTAAATGCACAAACAGTAATTTCTCCGCATTGCAAGGTGCAATTCTGAAATTTTTTGCTTTTTCCTGCTCCTCTTAGCATGATAAAGAAGATTCAAAGAGAGTGAGATGCCAGCTCCTTTCATTCAGTCAGTAGCTTCAATCATTTCTGGATGTTTTTCAATGGCAAAAATCAATGAATATTGTAAATGCACAAACAGTAATTTCTCCGCATTGCAAGGTGCAATTCTGAAATTTTTTGCTTTTTCCTGCTCCTCTTAGCATGATAAAGAAGATTCAAAGAGAGTGAGATGCCAGCTCCTTTCATTCAGTCAATAGCTTCAAACATTTCTGGTATATGAATAACATGATGTTTTTCAATGGCAAAAATCAATGAATATTGTAAATGCACAAACAGTAATTTGTCCGCATTGCAAGGTGCAATTCTGAAATTTTTTGCTTTTTCCTGCTCCTCTTAGCATGATAAAGAAGATTCAAAGAGAGTGAGATGCCAGCTCCTTTCGTTCAGTCAGTAGCTTCAATCATTTCTGGACGTTTTTCAATGGCAAAAATCATTTAATATTATAAATGCACAAACAGTAATTTCTCCGCATTGCAAGGTGCAATTCTGAAATTTTTTACTTTTTCCTGCTCCTCTTAGCATGATAAAGAAGATTCAAAGAGAGTGAGATGCCAGCTCCTTTCATTCAGTCAGTAGCTTCAAACATTTCTGGTATATGAAAAACATGTTTTTCAATGGCAAAAATCAATGAATATTGTAAATGCACAAACAGTAATATCTCCACATTGCAAGGTGCAATTCTGAAATTTTTTGCTTTTTCCTGATAATCCTAGCATGATAAAGAAGATTCAAAGAGAGTGAGATGCCAGCTCCTTTCATTCAGTCAGTAGCTTCAAACATTTCTGGACGTTTTTCAATGGCAAAAATCAATGAATATTGTAAATGCACAAACAGTAATATCTCCACATTGCAAGGTGCAATTCTGAAATTTTTTGCTTTTTCCTGTTAATCCTAGCATGATAAAGAAGATTCAAAGAGAGTGAGATGCCAGCTTCTTTCATTCAGTCAGTAGCTTCAAACATTTCTGGTATATGAAAAACATGTTTTTCAATGGCAAAAATCAATGAATATTGTAAATGCACAAACAGTAATATCTCCACATTGCAAGGTGCAATTCTGAAATTTTTTGCTTTTTCCTGCTAATCCTAGCATGATAAAGAAGATTCAAAGAGAGTGAGATGCCAGCTCCTTTCATTCAGTCAGTAGCTTCAAACATTTCTGGTATATGAAAAACATGTTTTTCAATGGTAAAAATCAATGAATATTGTAAATGCACAAACAGTAATATCTCCACATTGCAAGGTGCAATTCTGAAATTTTTTGCTTTTTCCTGCTAATCCTAGCATGATAAAGAAGATTCAAAGAGAGTGAGATGCCAGCTCCTTTCATTCAGTCAGTAGCTTCAAACATTTCTGGTATATGAAAAACATGTTTTTCAATGGCAAAAATCAATGAATATTGTAAATGCACAAACAGTAATATCTCCACATTGCAAGGTGCAATTCTGAAATTTTTAGCTTTTTCCTGTTAATCCTAGCATGATAAAGAAGATTCAAAGAGAGTGAGATGCCAGCTCCTTTCAGTCAGTAGCTTCAAACATTTCTGGACGTTTTTCAATGGCAAAAATCAATGAATATTGTAAATGCACAAACAGTAATATCTCCACATTGCAAGGTGCAATTCTGAAATTTTTTGCTTTTTCCTGTTAATCCTAGCATGATAAAGAAGATTCAAAGAGAGTGAGATGCCAGCTCCTTTCATTCAGTCAGTAGCTTCAAACATTTCTGGTATATGAAAAACATGTTTTTCAATGGCAAAAATCAATGAATATTGTAAATGCACAAACAGTAATATCTCCACATTGCAAGGTGCAATTCTGAAATTTTTTGCTTTTTCCTGCTAATCCTAGCATGATAAAGAAGATTCAAAGAGAGTGAGATGCCAGCTCCTTTCATTCAGTCAGTAGCTTCAAACATTTCTGGTATATGAAAAACATGTTTTTCAATGGCAAAAATCAATGAATATTGTAAATGCACAAACAGTAATATCTCCACATTGCAAGGTGCAATTCTGAAATTTTTTGCTTTTTCCTGCTAATCCTAGCATGATAAAGAAGATTCAAAGAGAGTGAGATGCCAGCTCCTTTCATTCAGTCAGTAGCTTCAAACATTTCTGGCATATGAAAAACATGTTTTTCAATGGCAAAAATCAATGAATATTGTAAATGCACAAACAGTAATATCTCCACATTGCAAGGTGCAATTCTGAAATTTTTTGCTTTTTCCTGCTAATCCTAGCATGATAAAGAAGATTCAAAGAGAGTGAGATGCCTGCTCCTTTCATTCAGTCAGTAGCTTCAGACATTTCTGGACGTTTTTCAATGGCAAAAATCAATGAATATTGTAAATGCACAAACAGTAATATCTCCACATTGCAAGGTGCAATTCTGAAATTTTTTGCTTTTTCCTGTTAATCCTAGCATGATAAAGAAGATTCAAAGAGAGTGAGATGCCAGCTCCTTTCATTCAGTCAGTAGCTTCAAACATTTCTGGTATATGAAAAACGTTTTTCAATGGCAAAAATCAATGAATATTGTAAATGCACAAACAGTAATATCTCCACATTGCAAGGTGCAACTCTGAAATTTTTTGCTTTTTCCTGCTAATCCTAGCATGATAAAGAAGATTCAAAGAGAGTGAGATGCCAGCTCCTTTCATTCAGTCAGTAGCTTCAAACATTTCTGGACGTTTTTCAATGGCAAAAATCAATGAATATTGTAAATGCACAAACAGTAATATCTCCACATTGCAAGGTGCAATTCTGAAATTTTTTGCTTTTTCCTGCTAATCCTAGCATGATAAAGAAGATTCAAAGAGAGTGAGATGCCAGCTCCTTTCATTCAGTCAGTAGCTTCAAACATTTCTGGTATATGAAAAACATGTTTTTCAATGGCAAAAATCAATGAATATTGTAAATGCACAAACAGTAATATCTCCACATTGCAAGGTGCAATTCTGAAATTTTTTGCTTTTTCCTGCTAATCCTAGCATGATAAAGAAGATTCAAAGAGAGTGAGATGCCAGCTCCTTTCATTCAGTCAGTAGCTTCAAACATTTCTGGACGTTTTTCAATGGCAAAAATCAATGAATATTGTAAATGCACAAACAGTAATATCTCCACATTGTAAGGTGCAATTCTGAAATTTTTTGCTTTTTCCTGCTAATCCTAGCATGATAAAGAAGATTCAAAGAGAGTGAGATGCCAGCTCCTTTCATTCAGTCAGTAGCTTCAAACATTTCTGGTATATGAAAAACATGTTTTTCAATGGCAAAAATCAATGAATATTGTAAATGCACAAACAGTAATATCTCCACATTGCAAGGTGCAATTCTGAAATGTTTTGCTTTTTCCTGCTAATCCTAGCATGATAAAGAAGATTCAAAGAGAGTGAGATGCCAGCTCCTTTCATTCAGTCAGTAGCTTCAAACATTTCTGGACGTTTTTCAATGGGAAAAATCAATGAATATTGTAAATGCACAAACAGTAATATCTCCACATTGCAAGGTGCAATTCTGAAATTTTTTGCTTTTTCCTGTTAATCCTAGCATGATAAAGAAGATTCAAAGAGAGTGAGATGCCAGCTCCTTTCATTCAGTCAGTAGCTTCAAACATTTCTGGTATATGAAAAACATGTTTTTCAATGGCAAAAATCAATGAATATTGTAAATGCACAAACAGTAATATCTCCACATTGCAAGGTGCAATTCTGAAATTTTTTGCTTTTTCCTGCTAATCCTAGCATGATAAAGAAGATTCAAAGAGAGTGAGATGCCAGCTCCTTTCATTCAGTCAGTAGCTTCAAACATTTCTGGTATATGAAAAACATGTTTTTCAATGGCAAAAATCAATGAATATTGTAAATGCACAAACAGTAATATCTCCACATTGCAAGGTGCAATTCAGAAATTTTTTGCTTTTTC
The DNA here is from genome assembly GCF_046119375.1 of Phyllobates terribilis. Lineage (NCBI taxonomy): Eukaryota > Metazoa > Chordata > Amphibia > Anura > Dendrobatidae > Phyllobates > Phyllobates terribilis. The sequence goes on along the minus strand of NW_027365912.1, from coordinate 5 downwards.
CTGCT
>NW_027365911.1:0-88179 GCF_046119375.1 Phyllobates terribilis | reverse complement strand
GAAAAACGTCCAGAAATGTTTGAAGCTACTGACTGAATGAAAGGAGCTGGCATCTCACTCTCTTTGAATCTTCTTTATCATGCTAGGATTACCAGGAAAAAGCAAAAAATTTCAGAATTGCACCTTGCAATGTGGAGATATTACTGTTTGTGCATTTACAATATTCATCTCACTCTCTTTGAATCTTCTTTATCATGCTAGGATTAGCAGGAAAAAGCAAAAAATTTCAGAATTGCACCTTGCAATGTGGAGATATTACTGTTTGTGCATTTACAATATTCATTGATTTTTGCCATTGAAAAACGTCCAGAAATGTTTGAAGCTACTGACTGAATGAAAGGAGCTGGCATCTCACTCTCTTTGAATCTTCTTTATCATGCTAGGATTAGCAGGAAAAATCAAAAAATTTCAGAATTGCACCTTGCAATGTGGAGATATTACTGTTTGTGCATTTACAATATTCATTGATTTTTGCCATTGAAAAACATCATGTTATTCATATACCAGAAATGTTTGAAGCTACTGACTGAATGAAAGGAGCTGGCATCTCACTCTCTTTGAATCTTCTTTATCATGCTAGGATTAGCAGGAAAAAGCAAAAAATTTCAGAATTGCACCTTGCAATGTGGAGCTATTACTGTTTGTGCATTTACAATATTCATTGATTTTTGCCATTGAAAAACGTCCAGAAATGTTTGAAGCTACTGACTGAATGAAAGGAGCTGGCATCTCACTCTCTTTGAATCTTCTTTATCATGCTAGGATTAGCAGGAAAAAGCAAAAAATTTCAGAATTGCACCTTGCAATGTGGAGATATTACTGTTTGTGCATTTACAATATTCATTGATTTTTGCCATTGAAAAACGTCCAGAAATGTTTGAAGCTACTGACTGAATGAAAGGAGCTGGCATCTCACTCTCTTTGAATCTTCTTTATCATGCTAGGATTAGCAGGAAAAAGCAAAAAATTTCAGAATTGCACCTTGCAATGTGGAGATATTACTGTTTGTGCATTTACAATATTCATTGATTTTTGCCATTGAAAAACATCCAGAAATGTTTGAAGCTAGTGACTGAATGAAAGGAGCTGGCATCTCACTCTCTTTGAATCTTCTTTATCATGCTAGGATTAGCAGGAAAAAGCAAAAAATTTCAGAATTGCACCTTGCAATGTGGAGATATTACTGTTTGTGCATTTACAATATTCATTGATTTTTGCCATTGAAAAACGTCCAGAAATGTTTGAAGCTACTGACTGAATGAAAGGAGCTGGCATCTCACTCTCTTTGAATCTTCTTTATCATGCTAGGATTAGCAGGAAAAAGCAAAAAAAATCAGAATTGCACCTTGCAATGTGGAGATATTACTGTTTGTGCATTTACAATATTCATTGATTTTTGCCATTGAAAAACGTCCAGAAATGTTTGAAGCTACTGACTGAATGAAAGGAGCTGGCATCTCACTCTCTTTGAATCTTCTTTATCATGCTAAGATTAGCAGGAAAAAGCAAAAAATTTCAGAATTGCACCTTGCAATGTGGAGATATTACTGTTTGTGCATTTACAATATTCATTGATTTTTGCCATTGAAAAACGTCCATAAATGTTTGAAGCTACTGACTGAATGAAAGGAGCTGGCATCTCACTCTCTTTGAATCTTCTTTATCATGCTAGGATTAGCAGGAAAAAGCAAAAAATTTCAGAATTGCACCTTGCAATGTGGAGATATTACTGTTTGTGCATTTACAATATTCATTGATTTTTGCCATTGAAAAACGTCCAGAAATGTTTGAAGCTACTGACTGAATGAAAGGAGCTGGCATCTCACTCTCTTTGAATCTTCTTTATCATGCTAGGATTAGCAGGAAAAAGCAAAAAAAATTCAGAATTGCACCTTGCAATGTGGAGATATTACTGTTTGTGCATTTACAATATTCATTGATTTTTGCCATTGAAAAACAACATGTTATTCATATACCAGAAATGTTTGAAGCTACTGACTGAATGAAAGGAGCTGGCATCTCACTCTCTTTGAATCTTCTTTATCATGCTAGGATTAGCAGGAAAAAGCAAAAAATTTCAGAATTGCACCTTGCAATGTGGAGATATTACTGTTTGTGCATTTACAATATTCATTGATTTTTGCCATTGAAAAACGTCCAGAAATGTTTGAAGCTACTGACTGAATGAAAGGAGCTGGCATCTCACTCTCTTTGAATCTTCTTTATCATGCTAGGATTAGCAGGAAAAAGCAAAAAATTTCAGAATTGCACCTTGCAATGTGGAGATATTACTGTTTGTGCATTTACAATATTCATTGATTTTTGCCATTGAAAAACATCATGTTATTCATATACCAGAAATGTTTGAAGCTACTGACTGAATGAAAGGAGCTGGCATCTCACTCTCTTTGAATCTTCTTTATCATGCTAGGATTAGCAGGAAAAAGCAAAAAATTTCAGAATTGCACCTTGCAATGTGGAGATATTACTGTTTGTGCATTTACAATATTCATTGATTTTTGCCATTGAAAAACATCCAGAAATGTTTGAAGCTAGTGACTGAATGAAAGGAGCTGGCATCTCACTCTCTTTGAATCTTCTTTATCATGCTAGGATTAGCAGGAAAAAGCAAAAAATTTCAGAATTGCACCTTGCAATGTGGAGATATTACTGTTTGTGCATTTACAATATTCATTGATTTTTGCCATTGAAAAACGTCCAGAAATGTTTGAAGCTACTGACTGAATGAAAGGAGCTGGCATCTCACTCTCTTTGAATCTTCTTTATCATGCTAGGATTAGCAGGAAAAAGCAAAAAAAATCAGAATTGCACCTTGCAATGTGGAGATATTACTGTTTGTGCATTTACAATATTCATTGATTTTTGCCATTGAAAAACAACATGTTATTCATATACCAGAAATGTTTGAAGCTACTGACTGAATGAAAGGAGCTGGCATCTCACTCTCTTTGAATCTTCTTTATCATGCTAGGATTAGCAGGAAAAAGCAAAAAATTTCAGAATTGCACCTTGCAATGTGGAGATATTACTGTTTGTGCATTTACAATATTCATTGATTTTTGCCATTGAAAAACGTCCAGAAATGTTTGAAGCTACTGACTGAATGAAAGGAGCTGGCATCTCACTCTCTTTGAATCTTCTTTATCATGCTAGGATTAGCAGGAAAAAGCAAAAAATTTCAGAATTGCACCTTGCAATGTGGAGATATTACTGTTTGTGCATTTACAATATTCATTGATTTTTGCCATTGAAAAACATCATGTTATTCATATACCAGAAATGTTTGAAGCTACTGACTGAATGAAAGGAGCTGGCATCTCACTCTCTTTGAATCTTCTTTATCATGCTAGGATTAGCAGGAAAAAGCAAAAAATTTCAGAATTGCACCTTGCAATGTGGAGATATTACTGTTTGTGCATTTACAATATTCATTGATTTTTGCCATTGAAAAACATCCAGAAATGTTTGAAGCTAGTGACTGAATGAAAGGAGCTGGCATCTCACTCTCTTTGAATCTTCTTTATCATGCTAGGATTAGCAGGAAAAAGCAAAAAATTTCAGAATTGCACCTTGCAATGTGGAGATATTACTGTTTGTGCATTTACAATATTCATTGATTTTTGCCATTGAAAAACGTCCAGAAATGTTTGAAGCTACTGACTGAATGAAAGGAGCTGGCATCTCACTCTCTTTGAATCTTCTTTATCATGCTAGGATTAGCAGGAAAAAGCAAAAAAAATCAGAATTGCACCTTGCAATGTGGAGATATTACTGTTTGTGCATTTACAATATTCATTGATTTTTGCCATTGAAAAACGTCCAGAAATGTTTGAAGCTACTGACTGAATGAAAGGAGCTGGCATCTCACTCTCTTTGAATCTTCTTTATCATGCTAGGATTAGCAGGAAAAAGCAAAAAATTTCAGAATTGCACCTTGCAATGTGGAGATATTACTGTTTGTGCATTTACAATATTCATTGATTTTTGCCATTGAAAAACGTCCAGAAATGTTTGAAGCTACTGACTGAATGAAAGGAGCTGGCATCTCACTCTCTTTGAATCTTCTTTATCATGCTAAGATTAGCAGGAAAAAGCAAAAAATTTCAGAATTGCACCTTGCAATGTGGAGATATTACTGTTTGTGCATTTACAATATTCATTGATTTTTGCCATTGAAAAACGTCCAGAAATGTTTGAAGCTACTGACTGAATGAAAGGAGCTGGCATCTCACTCTCTTTGAATCTTCTTTATCATGCTAGGATTAGCAGGAAAAAGCAAAAAATTTCAGAATTGCACCTTGCAATGTGGAGATATTACTGTTTGTGCATTTACAATATTCATTGATTTTTGCCATTGAAAAACGTCCAGAAATGTTTGAAGCTACTGACTGAATGAAAGGAGCTGGCATCTCACTCTCTTTGAATCTTCTTTATCATGCTAGGATTAGCAGGAAAAAGCAAAAAAAATTCAGAATTGCACCTTGCAATGTGGAGATATTACTGTTTGTGCATTTACAATATTCATTGATTTTTGCCATTGAAAAACAACATGTTATTCATATACCAGAAATGTTTGAAGCTACTGACTGAATGAAAGGAGCTGGCATCTCACTCTCTTTGAATCTTCTTTATCATGCTAGGATTAGCAGGAAAAAGCAAAAAATTTCAGAATTGCACCTTGCAATGTGGAGATATTACTGTTTGTGCATTTACAATATTCATTGATTTTTGCCATTGAAAAACGTCCAGAAATGTTTGAAGCTACTGACTGAATGAAAGGAGCTGGCATCTCACTCTCTTTGAATCTTCTTTATCATGCTAGGATTAGCAGGAAAAAGCAAAAAATTTCAGAATTGCACCTTGCAATGTGGAGATATTACTGTTTGTGCATTTACAATATTCATTGATTTTTGCCATTGAAAAACGTCCAGAAATGTTTGAAGCTACTGACTGAATGAAAGGAGCTGGCATCTCACTCACTTTGAATCTTCTTTATCATGCTAGGATTAGCAGGAAAAAGCAAAAAATTTCAGAATTGCACCTTGCAATGTGGAGATATTACTGTTTGTGCATTTACAATATTCATTGATTTTTGCCATTGAAAAACGTCCAGAAATGTTTGAAGCTACTGACTGAATGAAAGGAGCTGGCATCTCACTCTCTTTGAATCTTCTTTATCATGCTAGGATTAGCAGGAAAAAGCAAAAAATTTCAGAATTGCACCTTGCAATGTGGAGATATTACTGTTTGTGCATTTACAATATTCATTGATTTTTGCCATTGAAAAACATCATGTTATTCATATACCAGAAATGTTTGAAGCTACTGACTGAATGAAAGGAGCTGGCTTCTCACTCTCTTTGAATATTCTTTATCATGCTAGGATTAGCAGGAAAAAGCAAAAAATTTCAGAATTGCACATTGCAATGTGGAGATATTACTGTTTGTGCATTTACAATATTCATTGATTTTTCCCATTGAAAAACGTCCAGAAATGTTTGAAGCTACTGACTGAATGAAAGGAGCAGGCATCTCACTCTCTTTGAATCTTCTTTATCATGCTAGGATTAGCAGGAAAAAGCAAAAAATTTCAGAATTGCACCTTGCAATGTGGAGATATTACTGTTTGTGCATTTACAATATTCATTGATTTTTGCCATTGAAAAACGTCCAGAAATGTTTGAAGCTACTGACTGAATGAAAGGAGCTGGCATCTCACTCTCTTTGAATCTTCTTTATCATGCTAGGATTAGCAGGAAAAAACAAAAAATTTCAGAATTGCACCTTGCAATGTGGAGATATTACTGTTTGTGCATTTACAATATTCATTGATTTTTGCCATTGAAAAACGTCCAGAAATGTTTGAAGCTACTGACTGAATGAAAGGAGCTGGCATCTCACTCTCTTTGAATCTTCTTTATCATGCTAGGATTACCAGGAAAAAGCAAAAAATTTCAGAATTGCACCTTGCAATGTGGAGATATTACTGTTTGTGCATTTACAATATTCATTGATTTTTGCCATTGAAAAACATCATGTTATTCATATACCAGAAATGTTTGAAGCTACTGACTGAATGAAAGGAGCTGGCATCTCACTCTCTTTGAATCTTCTTTATCATGCTAGGATTAGCAGGAAAAAGCAAAAAATTTCAGAATTGCACCTTGCAATGTGGAGATATTACTGTTTGTGCATTTACAATATTCATTGATTTTTGCCATTGAAAAACGTCCAGAAATGTTTGAAGCTACTGACTGAATGAAAGGAGCTGGCATCTCACTCTCTTTGAATCTTCTTTATCATGCTAGGATTAGCAGGAAAAATCAAAAAATTTCAGAATTGCACCTTGCAATGTGGAGATATTACTGTTTGTGCATTTACAATATTCATTGATTTTTGCCATTGAAAAACATCATGTTATTCATATACCAGAAATGTTTGAAGCTACTGACTGAATGAAAGGAGCTGGCATCTCACTCTCTTTGAATCTTCTTTATCATGCTAGGATTAGCAGGAAAAAGCAAAAAATTTCAGAATTGCACCTTGCAATGTGGAGCTATTACTGTTTGTGCATTTACAATATTCATTGATTTTTGCCATTGAAAAACGTCCAGAAATGTTTGAAGCTACTGACTGAATGAAAGGAGCTGGCATCTCACTCTCTTTGAATCTTCTTTATCATGCTAGGATTAGCAGGAAAAAGCAAAAAATTTCAGAATTGCACCTTGCAATGTGGAGATATTACTGTTTGTGCATTTACAATATTCATTGATTTTTGCCATTGAAAAACGTCCAGAAATGTTTGAAGCTACTGACTGAATGAAAGGAGCTGGCATCTCACTCTCTTTGAATCTTCTTTATCATGCTAGGATTAGCAGGAAAAAGCAAAAAATTTCAGAATTGCACCTTGCAATGTGGAGATATTACTGTTTGTGCATTTACAATATTCATTGATTTTTGCCATTGAAAAACATCCAGAAATGTTTGAAGCTAGTGACTGAATGAAAGGAGCTGGCATCTCACTCTCTTTGAATCTTCTTTATCATGCTAGGATTAGCAGGAAAAAGCAAAAAATTTCAGAATTGCACCTTGCAATGTGGAGATATTACTGTTTGTGCATTTACAATATTCATTGATTTTTGCCATTGAAAAACGTCCAGAAATGTTTGAAGCTACTGACTGAATGAAAGGAGCTGGCATCTCACTCTCTTTGAATCTTCTTTATCATGCTAGGATTAGCAGGAAAAAGCAAAAAAAATCAGAATTGCACCTTGCAATGTGGAGATATTACTGTTTGTGCATTTACAATATTCATTGATTTTTGCCATTGAAAAACGTCCAGAAATGTTTGAAGCTACTGACTGAATGAAAGGAGCTGGCATCTCACTCTCTTTGAATCTTCTTTATCATGCTAAGATTAGCAGGAAAAAGCAAAAAATTTCAGAATTGCACCTTGCAATGTGGAGATATTACTGTTTGTGCATTTACAATATTCATTGATTTTTGCCATTGAAAAACGTCCATAAATGTTTGAAGCTACTGACTGAATGAAAGGAGCTGGCATCTCACTCTCTTTGAATCTTCTTTATCATGCTAGGATTAGCAGGAAAAAGCAAAAAATTTCAGAATTGCACCTTGCAATGTGGAGATATTACTGTTTGTGCATTTACAATATTCATTGATTTTTGCCATTGAAAAACGTCCAGAAATGTTTGAAGCTACTGACTGAATGAAAGGAGCTGGCATCTCACTCTCTTTGAATCTTCTTTATCATGCTAGGATTAGCAGGAAAAAGCAAAAAAAATTCAGAATTGCACCTTGCAATGTGGAGATATTACTGTTTGTGCATTTACAATATTCATTGATTTTTGCCATTGAAAAACAACATGTTATTCATATACCAGAAATGTTTGAAGCTACTGACTGAATGAAAGGAGCTGGCATCTCACTCTCTTTGAATCTTCTTTATCATGCTAGGATTAGCAGGAAAAAGCAAAAAATTTCAGAATTGCACCTTGCAATGTGGAGATATTACTGTTTGTGCATTTACAATATTCATTGATTTTTGCCATTGAAAAACGTCCAGAAATGTTTGAAGCTACTGACTGAATGAAAGGAGCTGGCATCTCACTCTCTTTGAATCTTCTTTATCATGCTAGGATTAGCAGGAAAAAGCAAAAAATTTCAGAATTGCACCTTGCAATGTGGAGATATTACTGTTTGTGCATTTACAATATTCATTGATTTTTGCCATTGAAAAACATCATGTTATTCATATACCAGAAATGTTTGAAGCTACTGACTGAATGAAAGGAGCTGGCATCTCACTCTCTTTGAATCTTCTTTATCATGCTAGGATTAGCAGGAAAAAGCAAAAAATTTCAGAATTGCACCTTGCAATGTGGAGATATTACTGTTTGTGCATTTACAATATTCATTGATTTTTGCCATTGAAAAACATCCAGAAATGTTTGAAGCTAGTGACTGAATGAAAGGAGCTGGCATCTCACTCTCTTTGAATCTTCTTTATCATGCTAGGATTAGCAGGAAAAAGCAAAAAATTTCAGAATTGCACCTTGCAATGTGGAGATATTACTGTTTGTGCATTTACAATATTCATTGATTTTTGCCATTGAAAAACGTCCAGAAATGTTTGAAGCTACTGACTGAATGAAAGGAGCTGGCATCTCACTCTCTTTGAATCTTCTTTATCATGCTAGGATTAGCAGGAAAAAGCAAAAAAAATCAGAATTGCACCTTGCAATGTGGAGATATTACTGTTTGTGCATTTACAATATTCATTGATTTTTGCCATTGAAAAACAACATGTTATTCATATACCAGAAATGTTTGAAGCTACTGACTGAATGAAAGGAGCTGGCATCTCACTCTCTTTGAATCTTCTTTATCATGCTAGGATTAGCAGGAAAAAGCAAAAAATTTCAGAATTGCACCTTGCAATGTGGAGATATTACTGTTTGTGCATTTACAATATTCATTGATTTTTGCCATTGAAAAACGTCCAGAAATGTTTGAAGCTACTGACTGAATGAAAGGAGCTGGCATCTCACTCTCTTTGAATCTTCTTTATCATGCTAGGATTAGCAGGAAAAAGCAAAAAATTTCAGAATTGCACCTTGCAATGTGGAGATATTACTGTTTGTGCATTTACAATATTCATTGATTTTTGCCATTGAAAAACATCATGTTATTCATATACCAGAAATGTTTGAAGCTACTGACTGAATGAAAGGAGCTGGCATCTCACTCTCTTTGAATCTTCTTTATCATGCTAGGATTAGCAGGAAAAAGCAAAAAATTTCAGAATTGCACCTTGCAATGTGGAGATATTACTGTTTGTGCATTTACAATATTCATTGATTTTTGCCATTGAAAAACATCCAGAAATGTTTGAAGCTAGTGACTGAATGAAAGGAGCTGGCATCTCACTCTCTTTGAATCTTCTTTATCATGCTAGGATTAGCAGGAAAAAGCAAAAAATTTCAGAATTGCACCTTGCAATGTGGAGATATTACTGTTTGTGCATTTACAATATTCATTGATTTTTGCCATTGAAAAACGTCCAGAAATGTTTGAAGCTACTGACTGAATGAAAGGAGCTGGCATCTCACTCTCTTTGAATCTTCTTTATCATGCTAGGATTAGCAGGAAAAAGCAAAAAAAATCAGAATTGCACCTTGCAATGTGGAGATATTACTGTTTGTGCATTTACAATATTCATTGATTTTTGCCATTGAAAAACGTCCAGAAATGTTTGAAGCTACTGACTGAATGAAAGGAGCTGGCATCTCACTCTCTTTGAATCTTCTTTATCATGCTAGGATTAGCAGGAAAAAGCAAAAAATTTCAGAATTGCACCTTGCAATGTGGAGATATTACTGTTTGTGCATTTACAATATTCATTGATTTTTGCCATTGAAAAACGTCCAGAAATGTTTGAAGCTACTGACTGAATGAAAGGAGCTGGCATCTCACTCTCTTTGAATCTTCTTTATCATGCTAAGATTAGCAGGAAAAAGCAAAAAATTTCAGAATTGCACCTTGCAATGTGGAGATATTACTGTTTGTGCATTTACAATATTCATTGATTTTTGCCATTGAAAAACGTCCAGAAATGTTTGAAGCTACTGACTGAATGAAAGGAGCTGGCATCTCACTCTCTTTGAATCTTCTTTATCATGCTAGGATTAGCAGGAAAAAGCAAAAAATTTCAGAATTGCACCTTGCAATGTGGAGATATTACTGTTTGTGCATTTACAATATTCATTGATTTTTGCCATTGAAAAACGTCCAGAAATGTTTGAAGCTACTGACTGAATGAAAGGAGCTGGCATCTCACTCTCTTTGAATCTTCTTTATCATGCTAGGATTAGCAGGAAAAAGCAAAAAAAATTCAGAATTGCACCTTGCAATGTGGAGATATTACTGTTTGTGCATTTACAATATTCATTGATTTTTGCCATTGAAAACAACATGTTATTCATATACCAGAAATGTTTGAAGCTACTGACTGAATGAAAGGAGCTGGCATCTCACTCTCTTTGAATCTTCTTTATCATGCTAGGATTAGCAGGAAAAAGCAAAAAATTTCAGAATTGCACCTTGCAATGTGGAGATATTACTGTTTGTGCATTTACAATATTCATTGATTTTTGCCATTGAAAAACGTCCAGAAATGTTTGAAGGCTACTGACTGAATGAAAGGAGCTGGCATCTCACTCTCTTTGAATCTTCTTTATCATGCTAGGATTAGCAGGAAAAAGCAAAAAATTTCAGAATTGCACCTTGCAATGTGGAGATATTACTGTTTGTGCATTTACAATATTCATTGATTTTTGCCATTGAAAAACATCATGTTATTCATATACCAGAAATGTTTGAAGCTACTGACTGAATGAAAGGAGCTGGCATCTCACTCTCTTTGAATCTTCTTTATCATGCTAGGATTAGCAGGAAAAAGCAAAAAATTTCAGAATTGCACCTTGCAATGTGGAGCAATTACTGTTTGTGCATTTACAATATTCATTGATTTTTTCCATTGAAAAACATCCAGAAATGTTTGAAGCTACTGACTGAATGAAAGGAGCTGGCATCTCACTCTCTTTGAATCTTCTTTATCATGCTAGGATTAGCAGGAAAAAGCAAAAAATTTCAGAATTGCACCTTGCAATGTGGAGATATTACTGTTTGTGCATTTACAATATTCATTGATTTTTGCCATTGAAAAACGTCCAGAAATGTTTGAAGCTACTGACTGAATGAAAGGAGCTGGCATCTCACTCTCTTTGAATCTTCTTTATCATGCTAGGATTAGCAGGAAAAAGCAAAAAATTTCAGAATTGCACCTTGCAATGTGGAGATATTACTGTTTGTGCATTTACAATATTCATTGATTTTTGCCATTGAAAAACGTCCAGAAATGTTTGAAGCTACTGACTGAATGAAAGGAGCTGGCATCTCACTCTCTTTGAATCTTCTTTATCATGCTAGGATTAGCAGGAAAAAGCAAAAAATTTCAGAATTGCACCTTGCAATGTGGAGATATTACTGTTTGTGCATTTACAATATTCATTGATTTTTGCCATTGAAAAACGTCCAGAAATGTTTGAAGCTACTGACTGAATGAAAGGAGCTGGCATCTCACTCTCTTTGAATCTTCTTTATCATGCTAGGATTAGCAGGAAAAAGCAAAAAAAATCAGAATTGCACCTTGCAATGTGGAGATATTACTGTTTGTGCATTTACAATATTCATTGATTTTTGCCATTGAAAAACAACATGTTATTCATATACCAGAAATGTTTGAAGCTACTGACTGAATGAAAGGAGCTGGCATCTCACTCTCTTTGAATCTTCTTTATCATGCTAGGATTAGCAGGAAAAAGCAAAAAATTTCAGAATTGCACCTTGCAATGTGGAGATATTACTGTTTGTGCATTTACAATATTCATTGATTTTTGCCATTGAAAAACGTCCAGAAATGTTTGAAGCTACTGACTGAATGAAGGGAGCTGGCATCTCACTCTCTTTGAATCTTCTTTATCATGCTAGGATTAGCAGGAAAAAGCAAAAAATTTCAGAATTGCACCTTGCAATGTGGAGATATTACTGTTTGTGCATTTACAATATTCATTGATTTTTGCCATTGAAAAACATCATGTTATTCATATACCAGAAATGTTTGAAGCTACTGACTGAATGAAAGGAGCTGGCATCTCACTCTCTTTGAATCTTCTTTATCATGCTAGGATTAGCAGGAAAAAGCAAAAAATTTCAGAATTGCACCTTGCAATGTGGAGCAATTACTGTTTGTGCATTTACAATATTCATTGATTTTTGCCATTGAAAAACGTCCAGAAATGTTTGAAGCTACTGACTGAATGAAAGGAGCTGGCATCTCACTCTCTTTGAATCTTCTTTATCATGCTAGGATTAGCAGGAAAAAGCAAAAAAATTCAGAATTGCACCTTGCAATGTGGAGATATTACTGTTTGTGCATTTACAATATTCATTGATTTTTGCCATTGAAAAACGTCCAGAAATGTTTGAAGCTACTGACTGAATGAAAGGAGCTGGCATCTCACTCTCTTTGAATCTTCTTTATCATGCTAGGATTAGCAGGAAAAAGCAAAAAATTTCAGAATTGCACCTTGCAATGTGGAGATATTACTGTTTGTGCATTTACAATATTCATTGATTTTTGCCATTGAAAAACGTCCAGAAATGTTTGAAGCTACTGACTGAATGAAAGGAGCTGGCATCTCACTCTCTTTGAATCTTCTTTATCATGCTATGATTAGCAGGAAAAAGCAAAAAAATTCAGAATTGCACCTTGCAATGTGGAGATATTACTGTTTGTGCATTTACAATATTCATTGATTTTTGCCATTGAAAAACGTCCAGAAATGTTTGAAGCTACTGACTGAATGAAAGGAGCTGGCATCTCACTCTCTTTGAATCTTCTTTATCATGCTAGGATTAGCAGGAAAAAGCAAAAAATTTCAGAATTGCACCTTGCAATGTGGAGATATTACTGTTTGTGCATTTACAATATTCATTGATTTTTGCCATTGAAAAACGTCCAGAAATGTTTGAAGCTACTGACTGAATGAAAGGAGCTGGCATCTCACTCTCTTTGAATCTTCTTTATCATGCTAAGATTAGCAGGAAAAAGCAAAAAATTTCAGAATTGCACCTTGCAATGTGGAGATATTACTGTTTGTGCATTTACAATATTCATTGATTTTTGCCATTGAAAAACGTCCAGAAATGTTTGAAGCTACTGACTGAATGAAAGGAGCTGGCATCTCACTCTCTTTGAATCTTCTTTATCATGCTAGGATTAGCAGGAAAAAGCAAAAAATTTCAGAATTGCACCTTGCAATGTGGAGATATTACTGTTTCTGCATTTACAATATTCATTAATTTTTGCCATTGAAAAACGTCCAGAAATGTTTGAAGCTACTGACTGAATGAAAGGAGCTGGCATCTCACTCTCTTTGAATCTTCTTTATCATGCTAGGATTAGCAGGAAAAAGCAAAAAAATTCAGAATTGCACCTTGCAATGTGGAGATATTACTGTTTGTGCATTTACAATATTCATTGATTTTTGCCATTGAAAAACAACATGTTATTCATATACCAGAAATGTTTGAAGCTACTGACTGAATGAAAGGAGCTGGCATCTCACTCTCTTTGAATCTTCTTTATCATGCTAGGATTAGCAGGAAAAAGCAAAAAAATTCAGAATTGCACCTTGCAATGTGGAGATATTACTGTTTGTGCATTTACAATATTCATTGATTTTTGCCATTGAAAAACGTCCAGAAATGTTTGAAGCTACTGACTGAATGAAAGGAGCTGGCATCTCACTCTCTTTGAATCTTATTTATCATGCTAGGATTAGCAGGAAAAAGCAAAAAATTTCAGAATTGCACTTTGCAATGTGGAGATATTACTGTTTGTGCATTTACAATATTCATTGATTTTTGCCATTGAAAAACGTCCAGAAATGTTTGAAGCTACTGACTGAATGAAAGGAGCTGGCATCTCACTCTCTTTGAATCTTCTTTATCATGCTAGGATTAGCAGGAAAAAGCAAAAAATTTCAGAATTGCACCTTGCAATGTGGAGATATTACTGTTTGTGCATTTACAATATTCATTGATTTTTGAAATTGAAAAACGTCCAGAAATGTTTGAAGGTTCTCACTGAATGAAAGGAGCTGGCAACTCACTCTCATTGAATCTTCTTTATCATGCTAGGATTAGCAGGAAAAAGCAAAAAATTTCAGAATTGCACCTTGCAATGTGGAGATATTACTGTTTTTGCATTTACAATATTCATTGATTTTTGCCATTGAAAAACATCCAGAAATGTTTGAAGCTACTGACTGAATGAAAGGAGCTGGCATCTCACTCTCTTTGAATCTTCTTTATCATGCTAGGATTAGCAGGAAAAAGCAAAAAATTTCAGAATTGCACCTTGCAATGTGGAGATATTACTGTTTGTGCATTTACAATATTCATTGATTTTTGCCATTGAAAAACGTCCAGAAATGTTTGAAGCTACTGACTGAATGAAAGGAGCTGGCATCTCACTCTCTTTGAATCTTCTTTATCATGCTAGGATTAGCAGGAAAAAGCAAAAAATTTCAGAATTGCACCTTGCAATGTGGAGATATTACTGTTTGTGCATTTACAATATTCATTGATTTTTGCCATTGAAAAACGTCCAGAAATGTTTAAAGCTACTGACTGAATGAGAGGAGCTGGCATCTCACTCTCTTTGAATCTTCTTTATCATGCTAGGATTAGCAGGAAAAAGCAAAAAATTTCAGAATTGCACCTTGCAATGTGGAGATATTACTGTTTGTGCATTTACAATATTCATTGATTTTTGCCATTGAAAAACGTCCAGAAATGTTTGAAGCTACTGACTGAATGAAAGGAGCTGGCATCTCACTCTCTTTGAATCTTCTTTATCATGCTAGGATTAGCAGGAAAAAGCAAAAAATTTCAGAATTGCACCTTGCAATGTGGAGATATTACTGTTTGTGCATTTACAATATTCATTGATTTTTGCCATTGAAAAATGTCCAGAAATGTTTGAAGCTACTGACTGAATGAAAGGAGCTGGCATCTCACTCTCTTTGAATCTTCTTTATCATGCTAGGATTAGCAGGAAAAAGCAAAAAATTTCAGAATTGCACCTTGCAATGTGGAGATATTACTGTTTGTGCATTTACAATATTCATTGATTTTTGCCATTGAAAAACGTCCAGAAATGTTTGAAGCTACTGACTGAATGAAAGGAGCTGGCATCTCACTCTCTTTGAATCTTCTTTATCATGCTAGGATTAGCAGGAAAAAACAAAAAAATTCAGAATTGCACCTTGCAATGTGGAGATATTACTGTTTGTGCATTTACAATATTCATTGATTTTTGCCATTGAAAAACGTCCAGAAATGTTTGAAGCTACTGACTGAATGAAAGGAGCTGGCATCTCACTCTCTTTGAATCTTCTTTATCATGCTAGGATTAGCAGGAAAAAGCAAAAAATTTCAGAATTACACCTTGCAATGTGGAGATATTATTGTTTGTGCATTTACAATATTCATTGATTTTTGCCATTGAAAAACGTCCAGAAATGTTTGAAGCTACTGACTGAATGAATGGAGCTGGCATCTCACTCTCTTTGAATCTTCTTTATCATGCTAGGATTAGCAGGAAAAAGCAAAAAATTTCAGAATTGCACCTTGCAATGTGGAGATATTACTGTTTGTGCATTTACAATATTCATTGATTTTTGCCATTGAAAAACGTCCAGAAATGTTTGAAGCTACTGACTGAATGAAAGGAGCTGGCATCTCACTCTCTTTGAATCTTCTTTATCATGCTAGGATTAGCAGGAAAAAGCAAAAAATTTCAGAATTGCACCTTGCAATGTGGAGATATTACTGTTTGTGCATTTACAATATTCATTGATTTTTGCCATTGAAAAACGTCCAGAAATGTTTGAAGCTACTGACTGAATGAAAGGAGCTGGCATCTCACTCTCTTTGAATCTTCTTTATCATGCTAGGATTAGCAGGAAAAAGCAAAAAAATTCAGAATTGCACCTTGCAATGTGGAGATATTACTGTTTGTGCATTTACAATATTCATTGATTTTTGCCATTGAAAAACGTCCAGAAATGTTTGAAGCTACTGACTGAATGAAAGGAGCTGGCATCTCACTCTCTTTGAATCTTCTTTATCAGGCTAGGATTAGCAGGAAAAAGCAAAAAATTTCAGAATTGCATCTTGCAATGTGGAGATATTACTGTTTGTGCATTTACAATATTCATTGATTTTTGCCATTGAAAAACGTCCAGAAATGTTTGAAGCTACTGACTGAATGAAAGGAGCTGGCATCTCACTCTCTTTGAATCTTCTTTATCATGCTAGGATTAGCAGGAAAAAGCAAAAAATTTCAGAATTGCACCTTGCAATGTGGAGATATTATTGTTTGTGCATTTACAATATTCATTGATTTTTGCCATTGAAAAACGTCCAGAAATGTTTGAAGCTACTGACTGAATGAAAGGAGCTGGCATCTCACTCTCTTTGAATCTTCTTTATCATGCTAGGATTAGCAGGAAAAAGCAAAAAATTTCAGAATTGCACCTTGCAATGTGGAGATATTACTGTTTGTGCATTTACAATATTCATTGATTTTTGCCATTGAAAAACATCATGTTATTCATATACCAGAAATGTTTGAAGCTACTGACTGAATGAAAGGAGCTGGCATCTCACTCTCTTTGAATCTTCTTTATCATGCTAGGATTAGCAGGAAAAAGCAAAAAATTTCAGAATTGCACCTTGCAATGTGGAGATATTACTGTTTGTGCATTTACAATATTCATTGATTTTTGCCATTGAAAAACGTCCAGAAATGTTTGAAGCTACTGACTGAATGAAAGGAGCTGGCATCTCACTCTCTTTGAATCTTCTTTATCATGCTAGGATTAGCAGGAAAAAGCAAAAAAATTCAGAATTGCACCTTGCAATGTGGAGATATTACTGTTTGTGCATTTACAATATTCATTGATTTTTGCCATTGAAAAACGTCCAGAAATGTTTGAAGCTACTGACTGAATGAAAGGAGCTGGCATCTCACTCTCTTTGAATCTTCTTTATCATGCTAGGATTAGCAGGAAAAAGCAAAAAATTTCAGAATTGCACCTTGCAATGTGGAGATATTACTGTTTGTGCATTTACAATATTCATTGATTTTTGCCATTGAAAAACGTCCAGAAATGTTTGAAGCTACTGACTGAATGAAAGGAGCTGGCATCTCACTCTCTTTGAATCTTCTTTATCATGCTAGGATTAGCAGGAAAAAGCAAAAAATTTCAGAATTGCACCTTGCAATGTGGAGATATTACTGTTTGTGCATTTACAATATTCATTGATTTTTGCCATTGAAAAACGTCCAGAAATGTTTGAAGCTACTGACTGAATGAAAGGAGCTGGCATCTCACTCTCTTTGAATCTTCTTTATCATGCTAGGATTAGCAGGAAAAAGCAAAAAATTTCAGAATTGCACCTTGCATTGTGGAGATATTACTGTTTGTGCATTTACAATATTCATTGATTTTTGCCATTGAAAAACATCATGTTATTCATATACCAGAAATGTTTGAAGCTACTGACTGAATGAAAGGAGCTGGCATCTCACTCTCTTTGAATCTTCTTTATCATGCTAGGATTAGCAGGAAAAAGCAAAAAATTTCAGAATTGCACCTTGCAATGTGGAGATATTACTGTTTGTGCATTTACAATATTCATTGATTTTTGCCATTGAAAAACGTCCAGAAATGTTTGAAGCTACTGACTGAATGAAAGGAGCTGGCATCTCACTCTCTTTGAATCTTCTTTATCATGCTAGGATTAGCAGGAAAAAGCAAAAAATTTCGGAATTGCACCTTGCAATGTGGAGATATTACTGTTTGTGCATTTACAATATTCATTGATTTTTGCCATTGAAAAACGTCCAGAAATGTTTGAAGCTACTGACTGAATGAAAGGAGCTGGCATCTCACTCTCTTTGAATCTTTTTTATCATTCTAGGATTAGCAGGAAAAAGCAAAAAATTTCAGAATTGCACCTTGCAATGTGGAGATATTACTGTTTGTGCATTTACAATATTCATTGATTTTTGCCATTGAAAAACGTCCAGAAATGTTTGAAGCTACTGACTGAATGAAAGGAGCTGGCATCTCACTCTCTTTGAATCTTCTTTACCATGCTAGGATTAGCAGGAAAAAGCAAAACATTTCAGAATTGCACCTTGCAATGTGGAGATATTACTGTTTGTGCATTTACAATATTCATTGATTTTTGCCATTGAAAAACGTCCAGAAATGTTTGAAGCTACTGACTGAATGAAAGGAGCTGGCATCTCACTCTCTTTGAATCTTCTTTATCATGCTAGGATTAGCAGGAAAAAGCAAAAAAATTCAGAATTGCACCTTGCAATGTGGAGATATTACTGTTTGTGCATTTACAATATTCATTGATTTTTGCCATTGAAAAACGTCCAGAAATGTTTGAAGCTACTGACTGAATGAAAGGAGCTGGCATCTCACTCTCTTTGAATCTTCTTTATCATGCTAGGATTAGCAGGAAAAAGCAAAAAATTTCAGAATTGCACCTTGCAATGTGGAGATATTACTGTTTGTGCATTTACAATATTCATTGATTTTTGCCATTGAAAAACGTCCAGAAATGTTTGAAGCTACTGACTGAATGAAAGGAGCTGGCATCTCACTCTCTTTGAATCTTCTTTATCATGCTAGGATTAGCAGGAAAAAGCAAAAAATTTCAGAATCGCACCTTGCAATGTGGAGATATTACTGTTTGTGCATTTACAATATTCATTGATTTTTGCCATTGAAAAACGTCCAGAAATGTTTGAAGCTACTGACTGAATGAAAGGAGCTGGCATCTCACTCTCTTTGAATCTTCTTTATCATGCTAGGATTAGCAGGAAAAAGCAAAAAATTTCAGAATTGCACCTTGCAATGTGGAGATATTACTGTTTGTGCATTTACAATATTCATTGATTTTTGCCATTGAAAAACATCATGTTATTCATATACCAGAAATGTTTGAAGCTACTGACTGAATGAAAGGAGCTGGCATCTCACTCTCTTTGAATCTTCTTTATAATGCTAGGATTAGCAGGAAAAAGCAAAAAATTTCAGAATTGCACCTTGCAATGTGGAGATATTACTGTTTGTGCATTTACAATATTCATTGATAAAAAACGTCCAGAAATGTTTGAAGCTACTGACTGAATGAAAGGAGCTGGCATCTCACTCTCTTTGAATCTTCTTTATCATGCTAGGATTAGCAGGAAAAAGCAAAAAATTTCGGAATTGCACCTTGCAATGTGGAGATATTACTGTTTGTGCATTTACAATATTCATTGATTTTTGCCATTGAAAAACGTCCAGAAATGTTTGAAGCTACTGACTGAATGAAAGGAGCTGGCATCTCACTCTCTTTGAATCTTTTTTATCATTCTAGGATTAGCAGGAAAAAGCAAAAAATTTCAGAATTGCACCTTGCAATGTGGAGATATTACTGTTTGTGCATTTACAATATTCATTGATTTTTGCCATTGAAAAACGCCCAGAAATGTTTGAAGCTACTGACTGAATGAAAGGAGCTGGCATCTCACTCTCTTTGAATCTTCTTTATCATGCTAGGATTAGCAGGAAAAAGCAAAACATTTCAGAATTGCACCTTGCAATGTGGAGATATTACTGTTTGTGCATTTACAATATTCATTGATTTTTGCCATTGAAAAACGTCCAGAAATGTTTGAAGCTACTGACTGAATGAAAGGAGCTGGCATCTCACTCTCTTTGAATCTTCTTTATCATGCTAGGATTAGCAGGAAAAAGCAAAAAAATTCAGAATTGCACCTTGCAATGTGGAGATATTACTGTTTGTGCATTTACAATATTCATTGATTTTTGCCATTGAAAAACGTCCAGAAATGTTTGAAGCTACTGACTGAATGAAAGGAGCTGGCATCTCACTCTCTTTGAATCTTCTTTATCATGCTAGGATTAGCAGGAAAAAGCAAAAAATTTCAGAATTGCACCTTGCAATGTGGAGATATTACTGTTTGTGCATTTACAATATTCATTGATTTTTGCCATTGAAAAACGTCCAGAAATGTTTGAAGCTACTGACTGAATGAAAGGAGCTGGCATCTCAGTCTCTTTGAATCTTTTTTATCATGCTAGGATTAGCAGGAAAAAGCAAAAAATTTCAGAATTGCACCTTGCAATGTGGAGATATTACTGTTTGTGCATTTACAATATTCATTGATTTTTGCCATTGAAAAACGTCCAGAAATGTTTGAAGCTACTGACTGAATGAAAGGAGCTGGCATCTCACTCTCTTTGAATCTTCTTTATCATGCTAGGATTAGCAGGAAAAAGCAAAAAATTTCAGAATTGCACCTTGCAATGTGGAGATATTACTGTTTGTGCATTTACAATATTCATTGATTTTTGCCATTGAAAAACATCATGTTATTCATATACCAGAAATGTTTGAAGCTACTGACTGAATGAAAGGAGCTGGCATCTCACTCTCTTTGAATCTTCTTTATCATGCTAGGATTAGCAGGAAAAAGCAAAAAATTTCAGAATTGCACCTTGCATTGTGGAGATATTACTGTTTGTGCATTTACAATATTCATTGACTTTTGCCATTGAAAAACATCATGTTATTCATATACCAGAAATGTTTGAAGCTACTGACT
The DNA here is from genome assembly GCF_046119375.1 of Phyllobates terribilis. Lineage (NCBI taxonomy): Eukaryota > Metazoa > Chordata > Amphibia > Anura > Dendrobatidae > Phyllobates > Phyllobates terribilis. The sequence continues at coordinate 67,307 of NW_027365911.1, read as the reverse complement.
GAATGAAAGGAGCTGGCATCTCACTCTCTTTGAATCTTCTTTATCATGCTAGGATTAGCAGGAAAAAGCAAAAAATTTCAGAATTGCACCTTGCAATGTGGAGATATTACTGTTTGTGCATTTACAATATTCATTGATTTTTGCCATTGAAAAACGTCCAGAAATGTTTGAAGCTACTGACTGAATGAAAGGAGCTGGCATCTCACTCTCTTTGAATCTTCTTTATCATGCTAGGATTAGCAGGAAAAAGCAAAAAATTTCGGAATTGCACCTTGCAATGTGGAGATATTACTGTTTGTGCATTTACAATATTCATTGATTTTTGCCATTGAAAAACGTCCAGAAATGTTTGAAGCTACTGACTGAGTGAAAGGAGCTGGCATCTCACTCTCTTTGAATCTTTTTTATCATTCTAGGATTAGCAGGAAAAAGCAAAAAATTTCAGAATTGCACCTTGCAATGTGGAGATATTACTGTTTGTGCATTTACAATATTCATTGATTTTTGCCATTGAAAAACGTCCAGAAATGTTTGAAGCTACTGACTGAATGAAAGGAGCTGGCATCTCACTCTCTTTGAATCTTCTTTATCATGCTAGGATTAGCAGGAAAAAGCAAAAAATTTCAGAATTGCACCTTGCAATGTGGAGATATTACTGTTTGTGCATTTACAATATTCATTGATTTTTGCCATTGAAAAACATCATGTTATTCATATACCAGAAATGTTTGAAGCTACTGACTGAATGAAAGGAGCTGGCATCTCACTCTCTTTGAATCTTCTTTATCATGCTAGGATTAGCAGGAAAAAGCAAAAAATTTCAGAATTGCACCTTGCAATGTGGAGATATTACTGTTTGTGCGTTTACAATATTCATTGATTTTTGCCATTGAAAAACGTCCAGAAATGTTTGAAGCTACTGACTGAATGAAAGGAGCTGGCATCTCACTCTCTTTGAATCTTCTTTATCATGCTAGGATTAGCAGGAAAAAGCAAAAAATTTCAGAATTGCACCTTGCAATGTGGAGATATTACTGTTTGTGCATTTAAAATATTCATTGATTTTTTGCCATTGAAAAACGTCCAGAAATGTTTGAAGCTGCTGACTGAATGAAAGGAGCTGGCATCTCACTCTCTTTGAATCTTCTTTATCATGCTAGGATTAGCAGGAAAAAGCAAAAAATTTCAGAATTGCACCTTGCAATGTGGAGATATTACTGTTTGTGCATTTACAATATTCATTGATTTTTGCCATTGAAAAACGTCCAGAAATGTTTGAAGCTACTGACTGAATGAAAGGAGCTGGCATCTCACTCTCTTTGAATCTTCTTTATCATGCTAGGATTAGCAGGAAAAAGCAAAAAAATTCAGAATTGCACCTTGCAATGTGGAGATATTACTGTTTGTGCATTTACAATATTCATTGATTTTTGCCATTGAAAAACGTCCAGAAATGTTTGAAGCTACTGACTGAATGAAAGGAGCTGGCATCTCACTCTCTTTGAATCTTCTTTATCATGCTAGGATTAGCAGGAAAAAGCAAAAAATTTCAGAATTGCACCTTGCAATGTGGAGATATTACTGTTTGTGCATTTACAATATTCATTGATTTTTGCCATTGAAAAACGTCCAGAAATGTTTGAAGCTACTGACTGAATGAAAGGAGCTGGCATCTCACTCTCTTTGAATCTTCTTTATCATGCTAGGATTAGCGGGAAAAAGCAAAAAATTTCAGAATTGCACCTTGCAATGTGGAGATATTACTGTTTGTGCATTTACAATATTCATTGATTTTTGCCATTGAAAAACGTCCAGAAATGTTTGAAGCTACTGACTGAATGAAAGGAGCTGGCATCTCACTCTCTTTGAATCTTCTTTATCATGCTAGGATTAGCAGGAAAAAGCAAAAAATTTCAGAATTGCACCTTGCAATGTGGCGATATTACTGTTTGTGCATTTACAATATTCATTGATTTTTGCCATTGAAAAACGTCCAGAAATGTTTGAAGCTACTGACTGAATGAAAGGAGCTGGCATCTCACTCTCTTTGAATCTTCTTTATCATGCTAGGATTAGCATTAAAAAGCAAAAAATTTCAGAATTGCACCTTGCAATGTGGAGATATTACTGTTTGTGCATTTACAATATTCATTGATTTTTGCCATTGAAAAACGTCCAGAAATGTTTGAAGCTACTGACTGAATGAAAGGAGCTGGCATCTCACTCTCTTTGAATCTTCTTTATCATGCTAGGATTAGCAGGAAAAAGCAAATAATTTCAGAATTGCACCTTGCAATGTGGAGATATTACTGTTTGTGCATTTACAATATTCATTGATTTTTGCCATTGAAAAACGTCCAGAAATGTTTGAAGCTACTGACTGAATGAAAGGAGCTGGCATCTCACTCTCTTTGAATATTCTTTATCATGCTAGGATTAGCAGGAAAAAGCAAAAAATTTCAGAATTGCACCTTGCAATGTGGAGATATTACTGTTTGTGCATTTACAATATTCATTGATTTTTGCCATTGAAAAACGTCCAGAAATGTTTGAAGCTACTGACTGAATGAAAGGAGCTGGCATCTCACTCTCTTTGAATCTTCTTTGTCATGCTAGGATTAGCAGGAAAAAGCAAAAAATTTCAGAATTGCACCTTGCAATGTGGAGATATTACTGTTTGTGCATTTACAATATTCATTGATTTTTGCCATTGAAAAACATCATGTTATTCATATACCAGAAATGTTTGAAGCTACTGACTGAATGAAAGGAGCTGGCATCTCACTCTCTTTGAATCTTCTTTATCATGCTAGGATTAGCATTAAAAAGCAAAAAATTTCAGAATTGCACCTTGCAATGTGGAGATATTACTGTTTGTGCATTTACAATATTCATTGATTTTTGCCATTGAAAAACGTCCAGAAATGTTTGAAGCTACTGACTGAATGAAAGGAGCTGGCATCTCACTCTCTTTGAATCTTCTTTATCATGCTAGGATTAGCAGGAAAAAGCAAATAATTTCAGAATTGCACCTTGCAATGTGGAGATATTACTGTTTGTGCATTTACAATATTCATTGATTTTTGCCATTGAAAAACGTCCAGAAATGTTTGAAGCTACTGACTGAATGAAAGGAGCTGGCATCTCACTCTCTTTGAATATTCTTTATCATGCTAGGATTAGCAGGAAAAAGCAAAACATTTCAGAATTGCACCTTGCAATGTGGAGATATTACTGTTTGTGCATTTACAATATTCATTGATAAAAAACGTCCAGAAATGTTTGAAGCTACTGACTGAATGAAAGGAGCTGGCATCTCACTCTCTTTGAATCTTCTTTATCATGCTAGGATTAGCAGGAAAAAGCAAAAAATTTCGGAATTGCACCTTGCAATGTGGAGATATTACTGTTTGTGCATTTACAATATTCATTGATTTTTGCCATTGAAAAACGTCCAGAAATGTTTGAAGCTACTGACTGAATGAAAGGAGCTGGCATCTCACTCTCTTTGAATCTTCTTTATCATGCTAGGATTAGCAGGAAAAAGCAAAAAATTTCAGAATTGCACCTTGCAATGTGGAGATATTACTGTTTGTGCATTTACAATATTCATTGATAAAAAACGTCCAGAAATGTTTGAAGCTACTGACTGAATGAAAGGAGCTGGCATCTCACTCTCTTTGAATCTTCTTTATCATGCTAGGATTAGCAGGAAAAAGCAAAAAATTTCGGAATTGCACCTTGCAATGTGGAGATATTACTGTTTGTGCATTTACAATATTCATTGATTTTTGCCATTGAAAAACGTCCAGAAATGTTTGAAGCTACTGACTGAATGAAAGGAGCTGGCATCTCACTCTCTTTGAATCTTTTTTATCATTCTAGGATTAGCAGGAAAAAGCAAAAAATTTCAGAATTGCACCTTGCAATGTGGAGATATTACTGTTTGTGCATTTACAATATTCATTGATTTTTGCCATTGAAAAACGTCCAGAAATGTTTGAAGCTACTGACTGAATGAAAGGAGCTGGCATCTCACTCTCTTTGAATCTTCTTTATCATGCTAGGATTAGCAGGAAAAAGCAAAACATTTCAGAATTGCACCTTGCAATGTGGAGATATTACTGTTTGTGCATTTACAATATTCATTGATTTTTGCCATTGAAAAACGTCCAGAAATGTTTGAAGCTACTGACTGAATGAAAGGAGCTGGCATCTCACTCTCTTTGAATCTTCTTTATCATGCTAGGATTAGCAGGAAAAAGCAAAAAAATTCAGAATTGCACCTTGCAATGTGGAGATATTACTGTTTGTGCATTTACAATATTCATTGATTTTTGCCATTGAAAAACGTCCAGAAATGTTTGAAGCTACTGACTGAATGAAAGGAGCTGGCATCTCACTCTCTTTGAATCTTCTTTATCATGCTAGGATTAGCAGGAAAAAGCAAAAAATTTCAGAATTGCACCTTGCAATGTGGAGATATTACTGTTTGTGCATTTACAATATTCATTGATTTTTGCCATTGAAAAATGTCCAGAAATGTTTGAAGCTACTGACTGAATGAAAGGAGCTGGCATCTCAGTCTCTTTGAATCTTCTTTATCATGCTAGGATTAGCAGGAAAAAGCAAAAAATTTCAGAATTGCACCTTGCAATGTGGAGATATTACTGTTTGTGCATTTACAATATTCATTGATTTTTGCCATTGAAAAACGTCCAGAAATGTTTGAAGCTACTGACTGAATGAAAGGAGCTGGCATCTCACTCTCTTTGAATCTTCTTTATCATGCTAGGATTAGCAGGAAAAAGCAAAAAATTTCAGAATTGCACCTTGCAATGTGGAGATATTACTGTTTGTGCATTTACAATATTCATTGATTTTTGCCATTGAAAAACATCATGTTATTCATATACCAGAAATGTTTGAAGCTACTGACTGAATGAAAGGAGCTGGCATCTCACTCTCTTTGAATCTTCTTTATCATGCTAGGATTAGCAGGAAAAAGCAAAAAATTTCAGAATTGCACCTTGCATTGTGGAGATATTACTGTTTGTGCATTTACAATATTCATTGATTTTTGCCATTGAAAAACATCATGTTATTCATATACCAGAAATGTTTGAAGCTACTGACTGAATGAAAGGAGCTGGCATCTCACTCTCTTTGAATCTTCTTTATCATGCTAGGATTAGCAGGAAAAAGCAAAAAATTTCAGAATTGCACCTTGCAATGTGGAGATATTACTGTTTGTGCATTTACAATATTCATTGATTTTTGCCATTGAAAAACGTCCAGAAATGTTTGAAGCTACTGACTGAATGAAAGGAGCTGGCATCTCACTCTCTTTGAATCTTCTTTATCATGCTAGGATTAGCATTAAAAAGCAAAAAATTTCAGAATTGCACCTTGCAATGTGGAGATATTACTGTTTGTGCATTTACAATATTCATTGATTTTTGCCATTGAAAAACGTCCAGAAATGTTTGAAGCTACTGACTGAATGAAAGGAGCTGGCATCTCACTCTCTTTGAATCTTCTTTATCGTGCTAGGATTAGCAGGAAAAAGCAAATAATTTCAGAATTGCACCTTGCAATGTGGAGATATTACTGTTTGTGCATTTACAATATTCATTGATTTTTGCCATTGAAAAACGTCCAGAAATGTTTGAAGCTACTGACTGAATGAAAGGAGCTGGCATCTCACTCTCTTTGAATATTCTTTATCATGCTAGGATTAGCAGGAAAAAGCAAAAAATTTCAGAATTGCACCTTGCAATGTGGAGATATTACTGTTTGTGCATTTACAATATTCATTGATTTTTGCCATTGAAAAACGTCCAGAAATGTTTGAAGCTACTGACTGAATGAAAGGAGCTGGCATCTCACTCTCTTTGAATCTTCTTTGTCATGCTAGGATTAGCAGGAAAAAGCAAAAAATTTCAGAATTGCACCTTGCAATGTGGAGATATTACTGTTTGTGCATTTACAATATTCATTGATTTTTGCCATTGAAAAACGTCCAGAAATGTTTGAAGCTACTGACTGAATGAAAGGAGCTGGCATCTCACTCTCTTTGTATCTTCTTTATCATGCTAGGATTAGCAGGAAAAAGCAAAAAATTTCAGAATTGCACCTTGCAATGTGGAGATATTACTGTTTGTGCATTTACAATATTCATTGATTTTTGCCATTGAAAAACGTCCAGAAATGTTTGAAGCTATTGTCTGAATGAAAGGAGCTGGCATCTCACTCTCTTTGAATCTTCTTTATCATGCTAGGATTAGCAGGAAAAAGCAAAAAATTTCAGAATTGCACCTTGCAATGTGGAGATATTACTGTTTGTGCATTTACAATATTCATTGATTTTTGCCATTGAAAAACGTCCAGAAATGTTTGAAGCTACTGACTGAATGAAAGGAGCTGGCATCTCACTCTCTTTGAATCTTCTTTATCATGCTAGGATTAGCAGGAAAAAGGAAAAAATTTCAGAATTGCACCTTGCAATGTGGAGATATTACTGTTTGTGCATTTACAATATTCATTGATTTTTGCCATTGAAAAACGTCCAGAAATGTTTGAAGCTACTGACTGAATGAAAGGAGCTGGCATCTCACTCTCTTTGAATCTTCTTTATCATGCTAGGATTAGCAGGAAAAAGCAAAAAATTTCAGAATTGCACCTTGCAATGTGGAGATATTACTGTTTGTGCATTTACAATATTCATTGATTTTTGCCATTGAAAAACATCATGTTATTCATATACCAGAAATGTTTGAAGCTACTGACTGAATGAAAGGAGCTGGCATCTCACTCTCTTTGAATCTTCTTTATCATGCTAGGATTAGCAGGAAAAAGCAAAAAATTTCAGAATTGCACCTTGCAATGTGGAGATATTACTGTTTGTGCATTTACAATATTCATTGATTTTTGCCATTGAAAAACGTCCAGAAATGTTTGAAGCTACTGACTGAATGAAAGGAGCTGGCATCTCACTCTCTTTGAATCTTCTTTATCATGCTAGGATTAGCAGGAATAAGCAAAAAATTTCAGAATTGCATCTTGCAATGTGGAGATATTACTGTTTGTGCATTTACAATATTCATTGATTTTTGCCATTGAAAAACGTCCAGAAATGTTTGAAGCTACTGACTGAATGAAAGGAGCTGGCTTCTCACTCTCTTTGAATCTTCTTTATCATGCTAGGATTAGCAGGAAAAAGCAAAAAATTTCAGAATTGCACCTTGCAATGTGGAGATATTACTGTTTGTGCATTTACAATATTCATTGATTTTTGCCATTGAAAAACGTCCAGAAATGTTTGAAGCTACTGACTGAATGAAAGGAGCTGGCATCTCACTCTCTTTGAATCTTCTTTATCATGCTAGGATTAGCAGGAAAAAGCAAAAAATTTCAGAATTGCACCTTGCAATGTGGAGATATTACTGTTTGTGCATTTACAATATTCATTGATTTTTGCCATTGAAAAACGTCCAGAAATGTTTGAAGCTACTGACTGAATGAAAGGAGCTGGCATCTCACTCTCTTTGAATCTTCTTTATCATGCTAGGATTAGCAGGAAAAAGCAAAAAATTTCAGAATTGCACCTTGCAATGTGGAGATATTACTGTTTGTGCATTTACAATATTCATTGATTTTTGCCATTGAAAAACATCATGTTATTCATATACCAGAAATGTTTGAAGCTACTGACTGAAGGAAAGGAGCTGGCATCTCACTCTCTTTGAATCTTCTTTATCATGCTAGGATTAGCAGGAAAAAGCAAAAAATTTCAGAATTGCACCTTGTAATGTGGAGATATTACTGTTTGTCCATTTACAATATTCATTGATTTTTGCCATTGAAAAACGTCCAGAAATGTTTGAAGCTACTGACTGAATGAAAGGAGCTGGCATCTCACTCTCTTTGAATCTTCTTTATCATGCTAGGATTAGCAGGAAAAAGTAAAAAATTTCAGAATTGCACCTTGCAATGTGGAGATATTACTGTTTGTGCATTTACAATATTCATTGATTTTTGCCATTGAAAAACATCATGTTATTCATATACCAGAAATGTTTGAAGCTACTGACTGAATGAAAGTAGCTGTCATCTCACTCTCTTTGAATCTTCTTTATCATGCTAGGATTAGCGGGAAAAAGCAAAAAATTTCAGAATTGCACCTTGCAATGTGAAGATATTACTGTTTGTGCATTTACAATATTCATTGGTTTTTGCCATTGAAAAACGTCCAGAAATCTTTGAAGCTACTGACTGAATGAAAGGAGCTGGCATCTCACTCTCTTTGGATCTTCTTTATCATGCTAGGATTAGCAGGAAAAAGCAAAAAATTTCAGAATTGCACCTTGTAATGTGGAGATATTACTGTTTGTCCATTTACAATATTCATTGATTTTTGCCATTGAAAAACGTCCAGAAATGTTTGAAGCTACTGACTGAATGAAAGGAGCTGGCATCTCACTCTCTTTGAATCTTCTTTATCATGCTAGGATTAGCAGGAAAAAGCAAAAAATTTCAGAATTGCACCTTGCAATGTGAAGATATTACTGTTTGTGCATTTACAATATTCATTGATTTTTGCCATTGAAAAACGTCCAGAAATGTTTGAAGCTACTGACTGAATGAAAGGAGCTGGCATCTCACTCTCTTTGAATCTTCTTTATCATGCTAGGATTAGCAGGAAAAAGCAAAAAATTTCAGAATTGCACTTTGCAATGTGGAGATATTACTGTTTGTGCATTTACAATATTCATTGATTTTTGCCATTGAAAAACGTCCAGAAATGTTTGAAGCTACTGACTGAATGAAAGGAGCTGGCATCTCACTCTCTTTGAATCTTCTTTATCATGCTAGGATTAGCAGGAAAAAGCAAAAAATTTCAGAATTGCACCTTGCAATGTGGAGATATTACTGTTTGTGCATTTACAATATTCATTGATTTTTGCCATTGAAAAACATCATGTTATTCATATACCAGAAATGTTTGAAGCTACTGACTGAATGAAAGGAGCTGGCATCTCACTCTCTTTGAATCTTCTTTATCATGCTAGGATTAGCAGGAAAAAGCAAAAAATTTCAGAATTGCACCTTGCAATGTGGAGATATTACTGTTTGTGCATTTACAATATTCATTGATTTTTGCCATTGAAAAACATCATGTTATTCATATACCAGAAATGTTTGAAGCTACTGACTGAATGAAAGGAGCTGGCATCTCACTCTCTTTGAATCTTCTTTATCATGCTAGGATTAGCAGGAAAAAGCAAAAAATTTCAGAATTGCACCTTGCAATGTGGAGATATTACTGTTTGTGCATTTACAATATTCATTGATTTTTGCCATTGAAAAACGTCCAGAAATGTTTGAAGCTACTGACTGAATGAAAGGAGCTGGCATCTCACTCTCTTTGAATCTTCTTTATCATGCTAGGATTAGCAGGAAAAAGCAAAAAATTTCAGAATTGCACCTTGCAATGTGGAGATATTACTGTTTGTGCATTTACAATATTCATTGATTTTTGCCATTGAAAAACGTCCAGAAATGTTTGAAGCTACTGACTGAATGAAAGGAGCTGGCATCTCACTCTCTTTGAATCTTCTTTATCATGCTAGGATTAGCAGGAAAAAGCAAAAAATTTCAGAATTGCACCTTGCAATGTGGAGATATTACTGTTTGTGCATTTACAATATTCATTGATTTTTGCCATTGAAAAACGTCCAGAAATGTTTGAAGCTACTGACTGAATGAAAGGAGCTGGCATCTCACTCTCTTCGAATCTTCTTTATCATGCTAGGATTAGCAGGAAAAAGCAAAAAATTTCAGAATTGCACCTTGCAATGTGGAGATATTACTGTTTGTGCATTTACAATATTCATTGATTTTTGCCATTGAAAAACGTCCAGAAATGTTTGAAGCTACTGACTGAATGAAAGGAGCTGGCATCTCACTCTCTTTGAATCTTCTTTATCATGCTAGGATTAGCAGGAAAAAGCAAAAAATTTCAGAATTGCACCTTGCAATGTGGAGATATTACTGTTTGTGCATTTACAATATTCATTGATTTTTGCCATTGAAAAACGTCCAGAAATGTTTGAAGCTACTGACTGAATGAAAGGAGCTGGCATCTCACTCTCTTTGAATCTTCTTTATCATGCTAGGATTAGCAGGAAAAAGCAAAAAATTTTAGAATTGCAGCTTGCAATGTGGAGATATTACTGTTTGTGCATTTACAATATTCATTGATTTTTGCCATTGAAAAACGTCCAGAAATGTTTGAAGCTACTGACTGAATGAAAGGAGCTGGCATCTCACTCTCTTTGCATCTTCTTTATCATGCTAGGATTAGCAGGAAAAAGCAAAAAATTTCAGAATTGCACCTTGCAATGTGGAGATATTACTGTTTGTGCATTTACAATATTCATTGATTTTTGCCATTGAAAAACATCATGTTATTCATATACCAGAAATGTTTGAAGCTACTGACTGAATGAAAGGAGCTGGCATCTCACTCTCTTTGAATCTTCTTTATCATGCTAGGATTAGCAGGAAAAAGCAAAAAATTTCAGAATTGCTCCTTGCAATGTGGAGATATTACTGTTTGTGCATTTACAATATTCATTGATTTTTGCCATTGAAAAACGTCCAGAAATGTTTGAAGCTACTGACTGAATGAAAGGAGCTGGCATCTCACTCTCTTTGAATCTTCTTTATCATGCTAGGATTAGCAGGAAAAAGCAAAAAATTTCAGAATTGCACCTTGCAATGTGGAGATATTACTGTTTGTGCATTTACAATATTCATTGATTTTTGCCATTGAAAAACGTCCAGAAATGTTTGAAGCTACTGACTGAATGAAAGGAGCTGGCATCTCACTCTCTTTGAATCTTCTTTATCATGCTAGGATTAGCAGGAAAAAGCAAAAAATTTCAGAATTGCATCTTGCAATGTGGAGATATTACTGTTTGTGCATTTACAATATTCATTGATTTTTGCCATTGAAAAACATCATGTTATTCATATACCAGAAATGTTTGAAGCTACTGACTAAATGAAAGGAGCTGGCATCGCACTCTCTTTGAATCTTCTTTATCATGCTAGGATTAGCAGGAAAAAGCAAAAAATTTCAGAATTGCACCTTGCAACGTGGAGATATTACTGTTTGTGCATTTACAATATTCATTGATTTTTGCCATTGAAAAACGTCCAGAAATGTTTGAAGCTACTGACTGAATGAAAGGAGCTGGCATCTCACTCTCTTTGAATCTTCTTTATCATGCTAGGATTAGCAGGAAAAAGCAAAAAATTTCAGAATTGCACCTTGCAATGTGGAGATATTACTGTTTGTGCATTTACAATATTCATTGATTTTTGCCATTGAAAAACGTCCAGAAATGTTTGAAGCTACTGACTGAATGAAAGGAGCTGGCATCTCACTCTCTTTGAATCTTCTTTATCATGCTAGGATTAGCAGGAAAAAGCAAAAAATTTCAGAATTGCACCTTGCAATGTGGAGATATTACTGTTTGTGCATTTACAATATTCACTGATTTTTGCCCTTGAAAAATGTCCAGAAATCTTTGAAGCTACTGACTGAATGAAAGGAGCTGGCATCTCACTCTCTTTGAATCTTCTTTATCATGCTAGGATTAGCAGGAAAAAGCAAAAAATTTCAGAATTGCACCTTGCAATGTGGAGATATTACTGTTTGTGCATTTACAATATTCATTGATTTTTGCCATTGAAAAACGTCCAGAAAAGTTTGAAGCTACTGACTGAATGAAAGGAGCTGGCATCTCACTCTCTTTGAATCTTCTTTATCATGCTAGGATTAGCAGGAAAAAGCAAAAAATTTCAGAATTGCACCTTGCAATGTGGAGATATTACTGTTTGTGCATTTACAATATTCATTGATTTTTGCCATTGAAAAACGTCCAGAAATGTTTGAAGCTACTGACTGAATGAAAGGAGCTGGCATCTCACTCTCTTTGAATCTTCTTTATCATGGTAGGATTAGCAGGAAAAAGCAAAAAATTTCAGAATTGCACCTTGCAATGTGGAGATATTACTGTTTGTGCATTTACAATATTCATTGATTTTTGCCATTGAAAAACGTCCAGAAATGTTTGAAGCTACTGACTGAATGAAAGGAGCTGGCATCTCACTCTCTTTGAATCTTCTTTATCATGCTAGGATTAGCAGGAAAAAGCAAAAAATTTCAGAATTGCACCTTGCAATGTGGAGATATTACTGTTTGTGCATTTACAATATTCATTGATTTTTGCCATTGAAAAACGTCCAGAAATGTTTGAAGCTACTGACTGAATGAAAGGAGCTGGCATCTCACTCTCTTTGAATCTTCTTTATCATGCTAGGATTAGCAGGAAAAAGCAAAACATTTCAGAATTGCACCTTGCAATGTGGAGATATTACTGTTTGTGCATTTACAATATTCATTGATTTTTGCCATTGAAAAACATCATGTTATTCATATACCAGAAATGTTTGAAGCTACTGACTGAATGAAAGGAGCTGGCATCTCACTCTCTTTGAATCTTCTTTATCATGCTAGGATTAGCAGGAAAAAGCAAAAAATTTCAGAATTGCACCTTGCAATGTGGAGATATTACTGTTTGTGCATTTACAATATTCATTGATTTTTGCCATTGAAAAACATCATGTTATTCATATACCAGAAATGTTTGAAGCTACTGACTGAATGAAAGGAGCTGGCATCTCACTCTCTTTGAATCTTCTTTATCATGCTAGGATTAGCAGGAAAAAGCAAAAAATTTCAGAATTGCTCCTTGCAATGTGGAGATATTTCTGTTTGTGCATTTACAATATTCATTGATTTTTGCCATTGAAAAACGTCCAGAAATGTTTGAAGCTACTGACTGAATGAAAGGAGCTGGCATCTCACTCTCTTTGAATCTTCTTTATCATGCTAGGATTAGCAGGAAAAAGCAAAAAATTTCAGAATTGCACCTTGCAATGTGGAGATATTACTGTTTGTGCATTTACAATATTCATTGATTTTTGCCATTGAAAAACGTCCAGAAATGTTTGAAGCTACTGACTGAATGAAAGGAGCTGGCATCTCACTCTCTTTGAATCTTCTTTATCATGCTAGGATTAGCAGGAAAAAGCAAAAAATTTCAGAATTGCATCTTGCAATGTGGAGATATTACTGTTTGTGCATTTACAATATTCATTGATTTTTGCCATTGAAAAACATCATGTTATTCATATACCAGAAATGTTTGAAGCTACTGACTAAATGAAAGGAGCTGGCATCTCACTCTCTTTGAATCTTCTTTATCATGCTAGGATTAGCAGGAAAAAGCAAAAAATTTCAGAATTGCACCTTGCAACGTGGAGATATTACTGTTTGTGCATTTACAATATTCATTGATTTTTGCCATTGAAAAACATCATGTTATTCATATACCAGAAATGTTTGAAGCTACTGACTGAATGAAAGGAGCTGGCATCTCACTCTCTTTGAATCTTCTTTATCATGCTAGGATTAGCAGGAAAAAGCAAAAAATTTCAGAATTGCACCTTGCAATGTGGAGATATTACTGTTTGTGCATTTACAATATTCATTGATTTTTGCCATTGAAAAACGTCCAGAAAAGTTTGAAGCTACTGACTGAATGAAAGGAGCTGGCATCTCACTCTCTGTGAATCTTCTTTATCATGCTAGGATTAGCAGGAAAAAGCAAAAAATTTCAGAATTGCACCTTGCAATGTGGAGATATTACTGTTTGTGCATTTACAATATTCATTGATTTTTGCCATTGAAAAACGTCCAGAAATGTTTGAAGCTACTGACTGAATGAAAGGAGCTGGCATCTCACTCTCTTTGAATCTTCTTTATCATGCTAGGATTAGCAGGAAAAAGCAAAAAATTTCAGAATTTCACCTTGCAATGTGGAGATATTACTGTTTGTGCATTTACAATATTCATTGATTTTTGCCATTGAAAAACGTCCAGAAATGTTTGAAGCTACTGACTGAATGAATGGAGCTGGCATCTCACTCTCTTTGAATCTTCTTTATCATGCTAGGATTAGCAGGAAAAAGCAAAAAATTTCAGAATTGCACCTTGCAATGTGGAGATATTACTGTTTGTGCATTTACAATATTCATTGATTTTTGCCATTGAAAAACGTCCAGAAATGTTTGAAGCTACTGACTGAATGAAAGGAGCTGGCATCTCACTCTCTTTGAATCTTCTTTATCATGCTAGGATTAGCAGGAAAAAGCAAAAAATTTCAGAATTGCACCTTGCAATGTGGAGATATTACTGTTTGTGCATTTACAATATTCATTGATTTTTGCCATTGAAAAACGTCCAGAAATGTTTGAAGCTACTGACTGAATGAAAGGAGCTGGCATCTCACTCTCTTTGAATCTTCTTTATCATGCTAGGATTAGCAGGAAAAAGCAAAAAATTTCAGAATTGCACCTTGCAATGTGGAGATATTACTGTTTGTGCATTTACAATATTCATTGATTTTTGCCATTGAAAAACATCATGTTATTCATATACCAGAAATGTTTGAAGCTACTGACTGAATGAAAGGAGCTGGCATCTCACTCTCTTTGAATCTTCTTTATCATGCTAGGATTAGCAGGAAAAAGCAAAAAATTTCAGAATTGCACCTTGCAATGTGGAGATATTACTGTTTGTGCATTTACAATATTCATTGATTTTTGCCATTGAAAAACATCATGTTATTCATATACCAGAAATGTTTGAAGCTACTGACTGAATGAAAGGAGCTGGCATCTCACTCTCTTTGAATCTTCTTTATCATGCTAGGATTAGCAGGAAAAAGCAAAAAATTTCAGAATTGCTCCTTGCAATGTGGAGATATTTCTGTTTGTGCATTTACAATATTCATTGATTTTTGCCATTGAAAAACGTCCAGAAATGTTTGAAGCTACTGACTGAATGAAAGGAGCTGGCATCTCACTCTCTTTGAATCTTCTTTATCATGCTAGGATTAGCAGGAAAAAGCAAAAAATTTCAGAATTGCACCTTGCAATGTGGAGATATTACTGTTTGTGCATTTACAATATTCATTGATTTTTGCCATTGAAAAACGTCCAGAAATGTTTGAAGCTACTGACTGAATGAAAGGAGCTGGCATCTCACTCTCTTTGAATCTTCTTTATCATGCTAGGATTAGCAGGAAAAAGCAAAAAATTTCAGAATTGCATCTTGCAATGTGGAGATATTACTGTTTGTGCATTTACAATATTCATTGATTTTTGCCATTGAAAAACATCATGTTATTCATATACCAGAAATGTTTGAAGCTACTGACTAAATGAAAGGAGCTGGCATCTCACTCTCTTTGAATCTTCTTTATCATGCTAGGATTAGCAGGAAAAAGCAAAAAATTTCAGAATTGCACCTTGCAACGTGGAGATATTACTGTTTGTGCATTTACAATATTCATTGATTTTTGCCATTGAAAAACATCATGTTATTCATATACTAGAAATGTTTGAAGCTACTGACTGAATGAAAGGAGCTGGCATCTCACTCTCTTTGAATCTTCTTTATCATGCTAGGATTAGCAGGAAAAAGCAAAAAATTTCAGAATTGCACCTTGCAATGTGGAGATATTACTGTTTGTGCATTTACAATATTCATTGATTTTTGCCATTGAAAAACGTCCAGAAATGTTTGAAGCTACAGACTGAATGAAAGGAGCTGGCATCTCACTCTCTTTGAATCTTCTTTATCATGCTAGGATTAGCAGGAAAAAGCAAAAAATTTCAGAATTGCACCTTGCAATGTGGAGATATTACTGTTTGTGCATTTACAATATTCATTGATTTTTGCCATTGAAAAACGTCCAGAAAAGTTTGAAGCTACTGACTGAATGAAAGGAGCTGGCATCTCACTCTCTGTGAATCTTCTTTATCATGCTAGGATTAGCAGGAAAAAGCAAAAAATTTCAGAATTGCACCTTGCAATGTGGAGATATTACTGTTTGTGCATTTACAATATTCATTGATTTTTGCCATTGAAAAACGTCCAGAAATGTTTGAAGCTACTGACTGAATGAAAGGAGCTGGCATCTCACTCTCTTTGAATCTTCTTTATCATGCTAGGATTAGCAGGAAAAAGCAAAAAATTTCAGAATTTCACCTTGCAATGTGGAGATATTACTGTTTGTGCATTTACAATATTCATTGATTTTTGCCATTGAAAAACGTCCAGAAATGTTTGAAGCTACTGACTGAATGAATGGAGCTGGCATCTCACTCTCTTTGAATCTTCTTTATCATGCTAGGATTAGCAGGAAAAAGCAAAAAATTTCAGAATTGCACCTTGCAATGTGGAGATATTACTGTTTGTGCATTTACAATATTCATTGATTTTTGCCATTGAAAAACGTCCAGAAATGTTTGAAGCTACTGACTGAATGAAAGGAGCTGGCATCTCACTCTCTTTGAATCTTCTTTATCATGCTAGGATTAGCAGGAAAAAGCAAAAAATTTCAGAATTGCACCTTGCAATGTGGAGATATTACTGTTTGTGCATTTACAATATTCATTGATTTTTGCCATTGAAAAACGTCCAGAAATGTTTGAAGCTACTGACTGAATGAAAGGAGCTGGCATCTCACTCTCTTTGAATCTTCTTTATCATGCTAGGATTAGCAGGAAAAAGCAAAAAATTTCAGAATTGCACCTTGCAATGTGGAGATATTACTCTTTGTGCATTTACAATATTCATTGATTTTTGCCATTGAAAAACGTCCAGAAATGTTTGAAGCTACTGACTGAATGAAAGGAGCTGGCATCTCACTCACTTTGAATCTTCTTTATCATGCTAGGATTAGCAGGAAAAAGCAAAAAATTTCAGAATTGCACCTTGCAATGTGGAGATATTACTGTTTGTGCATTTACAATATTCATTGATTTTTGCCATTGAAAAACGTCCAGAAATGTTTGAAGCTACTGACTGAATGAAAGGAGCTGGCATCTCACTCTCTTTGAATCTTCTTTATCATGCTAGGATTAGCAGGAAAAAGCAAAAAATTTCAGAATTGCACCTTGCAATGTGGAGATATTACTGTTTGTGCATTTACAATATTCATTGATTTTTGCCATTGAAAAACGTCCAGAAATGTTTGAAGCTACTGACTGAATGAAAGGAGCTGGCATCTCACTCTCTTTGAATATTCTTTATCATGCTAGGATTAGCAGGAAAAAGCAAAAAATTTCAGAATTGCACCTTGCAATGTGGAGATATTACTGTTTGTGCATTTACAATATTCATTGATTTTTGCCATTGAAAAACGTCCAGAAATGTTTGAAGCTACTGACTGAATGAAAGGAGCTGGCATCTCACTCTCTTTGAATCTTCTTTATCATGCTAGGATTAGCAGGAAAAAGCAAAAAATTTCAGAATTGCACCTTGCAATGTGGAGATATTACTGTTTGTGCATTTACAATATTCATTGATTTTTGCCATTGAAAAACGTCCAGAAATGTTTGAAGCTACTGACTGAATGAAAGGAGCTGGCATCTCACTCTCTTTGAATCTTCTTTATCATGCTAGGATTAGCAGGAAACAGCAAAAAATTTCAGAATTGCACCTTGCAATGTGGAGATATTACTGTTTGTGCATTTACAATATTCATTGATTTTTGCCATTGAAAAACATCCAGAAATGTTTGAAGCTACTGACTGAATGAAAGGAGCTGGCATCTCACTCTCTTTGAATCTTCTTTATCATGCTAGGATTAGCAGGAAACAGCAAAAAATTTCAGAATTGCACCTTGCAATGTGGAGATATTACTGTTTGTGCATTTACAATATTCATTGATTTTTGCCATTGAAAAACGTCCAGAAATGTTTGAAGCTACTGACTGAATGAAAGGAGCTGGCATCTCACTCTATTTGAATCTTCTTTATCATGCTAGGATTAGCAGGAAAAAGCAAAAAAATTCAGAATTGCACCTTGCAATGTGGAGATATTACTGTTTGTGCATTTACAATATTCATTGATTTTTGCCATTGAAAAACATCATGTTATTCATATACCAGAAATGTTTGAAGCTACTGACTGAATGAAAGGAGCTGGCATCTCACTCTCTTTGAATCTTCTTTATCATGCTAGGATTAGCAGGAAAAAGCAAAAAATTTCAGAATTGCACCTTGCAATGTGGAGATATTACTGTTTGTGCATTTACAATATTCATTGATTTTTGCCATTGAAAAACGTCCAGAAATGTTTGAAGCTACTGACTGAATGAAAGGAGCTGGCAACTCACTCTCTTTATATCTTCTTTATCATGCTAGGATTAGCAGGAAAAAGCAAAAAATTTCAGAATTGCACCTTGCAATGTGGAGATATTACTATTTGTGCATTTACAATATTCATTGATTTTTGCCATTGAAAAACGTCCAGAAATGTTTGAAGCTACTGACTGAATGAAAGGAGCTGGCATCTCACTCTCTTTTAATCTTCTTTATCATGCTAGGATTAGCAGGAAAAAGCAAAAAATTTCAGAATTGCACCTTGCAATGTGGAGATATTACTGTTTGTGCATTTACAATATTCATTGATTTTTGCCATTGAAAAACGTCCAGAAATGTTTGAAGCTACTGACTGAATGAAAGGAGCTGGCACCTCACTCTCTTTGAATCTTCTTTATCATGCTAGGATTAGCAGGAAAAAGCAAAAAATTTCAGAATTGCACCTTGGAATGTGGAGATATTACTGTTTGTGCATTTACAATATTCATTGATTTTTGCCATTGAAAAACATCATGTTATTCATATACCAGAAATGTTTGAAGCTACTGACTGAATGAAAAGAGCTGGCATCTCACTCTCTTTGAATCTTCTTTATCATGCTAGGATTAGCAGGAAAAAGAAAAAATTTCAGAATTGCACCTTGCAATGTGGAGATATTACTGTTTGTGCATTTACAATATTCATTGATTTTTGCCATTGAAAAACGTCCAGAAATGTTTGAAGCTACTGACTGAATGAAAGGAGCTGGCATCTCACTCTCTTTGAATCTTCTTTATCATGCTAGGATTAGCAGGAAAAAGCAAAAAATTTCAGAATTGCACCTTGAAGTGTGGAGATATTACTGTTTGTGCATTTACAATATTCATTGATTTTTGCCATTGAAAAACGTCCAGAAATGTTTGAAGCTACTGACTGAATGAAAGGAGCTGGCATCTCACTCTCTTTGAATCTTCTTTATCATGCTAGGATTAGCAGGAAAAAGCAAAAAATTTCAGAATTGCACCTTGCAATGTGGAGATATTACTGTTTGTGCATTTAAAATATTCATTGATTTTTGCCATTGAAAAACATCATGTTATTCATATACCAGAAATGTTTGAAGCTACTGACTGAATGAAAGGAGCTGGCATCTCACTCTCTTTGAATCTTCTTTATCATGCTAGGATTAGCAGGAAAAAACAAAAAATTTCAGAATTGCACCTTGCAATGTGGAGATATTACTGTTAGTGCATTTACAATATTCATTGATTTTTGCCATTGAAAAACGTCCAGAAATGTTTGAAGCTACTGACTGAATGAAAGGAGCTGGCATCTCACTCTCTTTGAATCTTCTTTATCATGCTAGGATTAGCAGGAAAAAGCAAAAAATTTCAGAATTGCATCTTGCAATGTGGAGATATTACTGTTTGTGCATTTACAATATTCATTGATTTTTGCCATTGAAAAACATCATGTTATTCATATACCAGAAATGTTTGAAGCTACTGACTAAATGAAAGGAGCTGGCATCTCACTCTCTTTGAATCTTCTTTATCATGCTAGGATTAGCAGGAAAAAGCAAAAAATTTCAGAATTGCACCTTGCAATGTGGAGATATTACTGTTTGTGCATTTACAATATTCATTGATTTTTGCCATTGAAAAACGTCCAGAAATGTTTGAAGCTACTGACTGAATGAAAGGAGCTGGCATCTCACTCTCTTTGAATATTCTTTATCATGCTAGAATTAGCAGGAAAAAGCAAAAAATTTCAGAATTGCACCTTGCAATGTGGAGATATTACTGTTTGTGCATTTACAATATTCATTGATTTTTGCCATTGAAAAACGTCCAGAAATGTTTGAAGCTACTGACTGAATGAATAGAGCTGGCATCTCACTCTCTTTGAATCTTCTTTATCATGCTAGGATTAGCATGAAAAAGCAAAAAATTTCAGAATTGCACCTTGCAATGTGGAGATATTACTGTTTGTGCATTTACAATATTCACTGATTTTTGCCCTTGAAAAACGTCCAGAAATCTTTGAAGCTACTAACTGAATGAAAGGAGCTGGCATCTCACTCTCTTTGAATCTTCTTTATCATGCTAGGATTAGCAGGAAAAAGCAAAAAATTTCAGAATTGCACCTTGCAATGTGGAGATATTACTGTTTGTGCATTTACAATATTCATTGATTTTTGCCATTGAAAAACGTCCAGAAAAGTTTGAAGCTACTGACTGAATGAAAGGAGCTGGCATCTCACTCTCTTTGAATCTTCTTTATCATGCTAGGATTAGCAGGAAAAAGCAAAAAATTTCAGAATTGCACCTTGCAATGTGGAGATATTACTGTTTGTGCATTTACAATATTCATTGATTTTTGCCATTGAAAAACGTACAGAAATGTTTGAAGCTAGTTACTGAATGAAAGGAGCTGGCATCTCACTCTCTTTGAATCTTCTTTATCATGCTAGGATTAGCAGGAAAAAGCAAAAAATTTCAGAATTTCACCTTGCAATGTGGAGATATTACTGTTTGTGCATTTACAATATTCATTGATTTTTGCCATTGAAAAACATCATGTTATTCATATACCAGAAATGTTTGAAGCTACTGACTGAATGAAAGGATCTGGCATCTCACTCTCTTTGAATCTTCTTTATCATGCTAGGATTAGCAGGAAAAAGCAAAAAAATTCAGAATTGCACCTTGCAATGTGGAGATATTACTGTTTGTGCATTTACAATATTCATTGATTTTTGCCATTGAAAAACGTCCAGAAATGTTTGAAGCTACTGACTGAATGAAAGGAGCTGGCATCTCACTCTCTTTGAATCTTCTTTATCATGCTTGGATTAGCAGGAAAAAGCAAAAAATTTCAGAATTGCACCTTGCAATGTGGAGATATTACTGTTTGTGCATTTACAATATTCATTGATTTTTGCCATTGAAAAACGTCCAGAAATGTTTGAAGCTACTGACTGAATGAAAGGAGCTGGCATCTCACTCTCTTTGTAACTTCTTTATCATGCTAGGATTAGCAGGAAACAGCAAAAAATTTCAGAATTGCACCTTGCAATGTGGAGATATTACTGTTTGTGCATTTACAATATTCATTGATTTTTGCCATTGAAAAACGTCCAGAAATGTTTGAAGCTACTGACTGAATGAAAGGAGCTGGCATCTCACTCTCTTTGTATCTTCTTTATCATGCTAGGATTAGCAGGAAAAAGCAAAAAATTTCAGAATTGCACCTTGCAATGTGGAGATATTACTGTTTGTGCATTTACAATATTCATTGATTTTTGCCATTGAAAAACATCATGTTATTCATATACCAGAAGTGTTTGAAGCTACTGACTGAATGAAAGGAGCTGGCATCTCACTCTCTTTGAATCTTCTTTATCATGCTAGGATTAGCAGGAAAAAGCAAAAAATTTCAGAATTGCACCTTGCAATGTGGAGATATTACTGTTTGTGCATTTACAATATTCATTGATTTTTGCCATTGAAAAACGTCCAGAAATGTTTGAAGCTACTGACTGAATGAAAGGAGCTGGCAACTCACTCTCTTTATATCTTCTTTATCATGCTAGGATTAGCAGGAAAAAGCAAAAAATTTCAGAATTGCACCTTGCAATGTGGAGATATTACTGTTTGTGCATTTACAATATTCATTGATTTTTGCCATTGAAAAAGTCCAGAAATGTTTGAAGCTACTGACTGAATGAAAGGAGCTGGCATCTCACTCTCTTTGAATCTTCTTTATCATGCTAGGATTAGCAGGAAAAAGCAAAAAATTTCAGAATTGCACCTTGCAATGTGGAGATATTACTGTTTGTGCATTTACAATATTCATTGATTTTTGCCATTGAAAAACGTCCAGAAATGTTTGAAGCTACTGACTGAATGAAAGGAGCTGGCACCTCACTCTCTTTGAATCTTCTTTATCATGCTAGGATTAGCAGGAAAAAGCAAAAAATTTCAGAATTGCACCTTGGAATGTGGAGATATTACTGTTTGTGCATTTACAATATTCATTGATTTTTGCCATTGAAAAACATCATGTTATTCATATACCAGAAATGTTTGAAGCTACTGACTGAATGAAAAGAGCTGGCATCTCACTCTCTTTGAATCTTCTTTATCATGCTAGGATTAGCAGGAAAAAGAAAAAAATTCAGAATTGCACCTTGCAATGTGGAGATATTACTGTTTGTGCATTTACAATATTCATTGATTTTTGCCATTGAAAAACGTCCAGAAATGTTTGAAGCTACTGACTGAATGAAAGGAGCTGGCATCTCACTCTCTTTGAATCTTCTTTATCATGCTAGGATTAGCAGGAAAAAGCAAAAAATTTCAGAATTGCACCTTGAAGTGTGGAGATATTACTGTTTGTGCATTTACAATATTCTTTGATTTTTGCCATTGAAAAACGTCCAGAAATGTTTGAAGCTACTGACTGAATGAAAGGAGCTGGCATCTCACTCTCTTTGAATCTTCTTTATCATGCTAGGATTAGCAGGAAAAAGCAAAAAATTTCAGAATTGCACCTTGCAATGTGGAGATATTACTGTTTGTGCATTTAAAATATTCATTGATTTTTGCCATTGAAAAACATCATGTTATTCATATACCAGAAATGTTTGAAGCTACTGACTGAATGAAAGGAGCTGGCATCTCACTCTCTTTGAATCTTCTTTATCATGCTAGGATTAGCAGGAAAAAGCAAAAAATTTCAGAATTGCACCTTGCAATGTGGAGATATTACTGTTTGTGCATTTACAATATTCATTGATTTTTGCCATTGAAAAACGTCCAGAAATGTTTGAAGCTACTGACTGAATGAAAGGAGCTGGCATCTCACTCTCTTTGAATCTTCTTTATCATGCTAGGATTAGCAGGAAAAAGCAAAAAATTTCAGAATTGCACCTTGCAATGTGGAGATATTACTGTTTGTGCATTTACAATATTCATTGATTTTTGCCATTGAAAAACGTCCAGAAATGTTTGAAGCTACTGACTGAATGAAAGGAGCTGGCATCTCACTCTCTTTGAATCTTCTTTATCATGCTAGGATTAGCAGGAAAAAGCAAAAAATTTCAGAATTGCACCTTGCAATGTGGAGATATTACTGTTTGTGCATTTACAATATTCATTGATTTTTGCCATTGAAAAACATCATGTTATTCATATACCAGAAATGTTTGAAGCTACTGACTGAATGAAAGGAGCTGGCATCTCACTCTCTTTGAATCTTCTTTATCATGCTAGGATTAGCAGGAAAAAGCAAAACATTTCAGAATTGCACCTTGCAATGTGGAGATATTACTGTTTGTGCATTTACAATATTCATTGATTTTTGCCATTGAAAAACATCATGTTATTCATATACCAGAAATGTTTGAAGCTACTGACTGAATGAAAGGAGCTGGCATCTCACTCTCTTTGAATCTTCTTTATCATGCTAGGATTAGCAGGAAAAAGCAAAAAATTTCAGAATTGCACCTTGCAATGTGGAGATATTACTGTTTGTGCATTTACAATATTCATTGATTTTTGCCATTGAAAAACGTCCAGAAATGTTTGAAGCTACTGACTGAATGAAAGGAGCTGGCATCTCACTCTCTTTGAATCTTCTTTATCATGCTAGGATTAGCAGGAAAAAGCAAAAAATTTCAGAATTGCACCTTGCAATGTGGAGATATTACTGTTTGTGCATTTACAATATTCATTGATTTTTGCCATTGAAAAACGTCCAGAAATGTTTGAAGCTACTGACTGAATGAAAGGAGCTGGCATCTCACTCTCTTTGAATCTTCTTTATCATGCTAGGATTAGCAGGAAAAAGCAAAAAATTTCAGAATTGCACCTTGCAATGTGGAGATATTACTGTTTGTGCATTTACAATATTCATTGATTTTTGCCATTGAAAAACGTCCAGAAATGTTTGAAGCTACTGACTGAATGAAAGGAGCTGGCATCTCACTCTCTTTGAATCTTCTTTATCATGCTAGGATTAGCAGGAAAAAGCAAAAAATTTCAGAATTGCACCTTGCAATGTGGAGATATTACTGTTTGTGCATTTACAATATTCATTGATTTTTGCCATTGAAAAACGTCCAGAAATGTTTGAAGCTACTGACTGAATGAAAAGAGCTGGCATCTCACTCTCTTTGAATCTTCTTTATCATGCTAGGATTAGCAGGAAAAAGCAAAAAATTTCAGAATTGCACCTTGCAATGTGGAGATATTACTGTTTGTGCATTTACAATATTCATTGATTTTTGCCATTGAAAAACATCATGTTATTCATATACCAGAATTGTTTGAAGCTACTGACTGAATGAAAGGAGCTGGCATCTCACTCTCTTTGAATCTTCTTTATCATGCTAGGATTAGCAGGAAAAAGCAAAAAATTTCAGAATTGCACCTTGCAATGTGGAGATATTACTTTTTGTGCATTTTCAATATTCATTGATTTTTGCCATTGAAAAACGTCCAGAAATGTTTGAAGCTACTGACTGAATGAAAGGAGCTGGCATCTCACTCTCTTTGAATCTTCTTCATCATGCTAGGATTAGCAGGAAAAAGCAAAAAATTTCAGAATTGCACCTTGCAATGTGGAGATATTACTGTTTGTGCATTTACAATATTCATTGATTTTTGCCATTGAAAAACATCATGTTATTCATATACCAGAAATGTTTGAAGCTACTGACTGAATGAAAGGAGCTGGTATCTCACTCTCTTTGAATTATCTTTATCATGCTAGGATTAGCAGGAAAAAGCAAAAAATTTCAGAATTGCACCTTGCAATGTGGAGATATTACTGTTTGTGCATTTACAATATTCATTGATTTTTGCCATTGTAAAACGTCCAGAAATGTTTGAAGCTACTGACTGAATGAAAGGAGCTGGCATCTCACTCTCTTTGAATCTTCTTTATCATGCTAGGATTAGCAGGAAAAAGCAAAAAATTTCAGAATTGCACCTTGCAATGTGGAGATATTACTGTTTGTGCATTTACAATATTCATTGATTTTTGCCATTGAAAAACGTCCAGAAATGTTGGAAGCTACTGACTGAATGAAAGGAGCTGGCATCTCACTCTCTTTGAATCTTCTTTATCATGCTAGGATTAGCAGGAAAAAGCAAAAAATTTCAGAATTGCACCTTGCAATGTGGAGATATTACTGTTTGTGCATTTACAATATTCATTGATTTTTGCCATTGAAAAACGTCCAGAAATGTTTGAAGCTACTGACTGAATGAAAGGAGCTGGCATCTCACTCTCTTTGAATCTTCTTTATCATGCTAGGATTAGCAGGAAAAAGCAAAAAATTTCAGAATTGCACCTTGCAATGTGGAGATATTACTGTTTGTGCATTTACAATATTCATTGATTTTTGCCATTGAAAAACATCATGTTATTCATATACCAGAAATGTTTAAAGCTACTGACTGAATGAAAGGAGCTGGCATCTCACTCTCTTTGAATCTTCTTTATCATGCTAGGATTAGCAGGAAAAAGCAAAAAATTTCAGAATTGCACCTTGCAATGTGGAGATATTACTGTTTGTGCATTTTCAATATTCATTGATTTTTGCCATTGAAAAACGTCCAGAAATGTTTGAAGCTACTGACTGAATGAAAGGAGCTGGCATCTCACTCTCTTTGAATCTTCTTTATCATGCTAGGATTAGCAGGAAAAAGCAAAAAATTTCAGAATTGCACCTTGCAATGTGGAGATATTACTGTTTGTGCATTTACAATATTCATTGATTTTTGCCATTGAAAAACATCATGTTATTCATATACCAGAAATGTTTGAAGCTACTGACTGAATGAAAGGAGCTGGTATCTCACTCTCTTTGAATCATCTTTATCATGCTAGGATTAGCAGGAAAAAGCAAAAAATTTCAGAATTGCACCTTGCAATGTGGAGATATTACTGTTTGTGCATTTACAATATTCATTGATTTTTGCCATTGTAAAACGTCCAGAAATGTTTGAAGCTACCGACTGAATGAAAGGAGCTGGCATCTCACTCTCTTTGAATCTTCTTTATCATGCTAGGATTAGCAGGAAAAAGCAAAAAATTTCAGAATTGCACCTTGCAATGTGGAGATATTACTGTTTGTGCATTTACAATATTCATTGATTTTTGCCATTGAAAAACGTCCAGAAATGTTTGAAGCTACTGACTGAATGAAAGGAGCTGGCATCTCACTCTCTTTGAATCTTCTTTATCATGCTAGGATTAGCAGGAAAAAGCAAAAAATTTCAGAATTGCACCTTGCAATGTGGAGATATTACTGTTTGTGCATTTACAATATTCATTGATTTTTGCCATTGAAAAACGTCCAGAAATGTTTGAAGCTACTGACTGAATGAAAGGAGCTGGCATCTCACTCTCTTTGCATCTTCTTTATCATGCTAGGATTAGCAGGAAAAAGCAAAAAATTTCAGAATTGCACCTTGCAATGTGGAGATATTACTGTTTGTGCATTTACAATATTTATTGATTTTTGCCATTGAAAAACGTCCAGAAATGTTTGAAGCTACTGACTGAATGAAAGGAGCTGGCATCTCACTCTCTTTGAATCTTCTTTATCATGCTAGGATTAGCAGGAAACAGCAAAAAATTTCAGAATTGCACCTTGCAATGTGGAGATATTACTGTTTGTGCATTTACAATATTCATTGATTTTTGCCATTGAAAAACGTCCAGAAATGTTTGAAGCTACTGACTGAATGAAAGGAGCTGGCATCTCACTATCTTTGAATCTTTTTTATCATGCTAGGATTAGCAGGAAAAAGCAAAAAATTTCAGAATTGCACCTTGCAATGTGGAGATATTACTGTTTGTGCATTTACAATATTCATTGATTTTTGCCATTGAAAAACGTCCAGAAATGTTTGAAGCTACTGACTGAATGAAAGGAGCTGGCATGTCACTCTCTTTGAATCTTCTTTATCATGCTAGGATTAGCAGGAAAAAGCAAAAAATTTCAGAATTGCACCTTGCAATGTGGAGATATTACTGTTTGTGCATTTACAATATTCATTGATTTTTGCCATTGAAAAACGTCCAGAAATGTTTGAAGCTACTGACTGAATGAAAGGAGCTGGCATCTCACTCTCTTTGAATCTTCTTTATCATGCTAGGATTAGCAGGAAAAAGCAAAAAATTTCAGAATTGCACCTTGCAATGTGGAGATATTACTGTTTGTGCATTTACAATATTCATTGATTTTTGCCATTGAAAAACATCATGTTATTCATATACCAGAAATGTTTGAAGCTACTGACTGAATGAAAGGAGCTGGTATCTCACTCTCTTTGAATCATCTTTATCATGCTAGGATTAGCAGGAAAAAGCAAAAAATTTCAGAATTGCACCTTGCAATGTGGAGATATTACTGTTTGTGCATTTACAATATTCATTGATTTTTGCCATTGTAAAACGTACAGAAATGTTTGAAGCTACTGACTGAATGAAAGGAGCTGGCATCTCACTCTCTTTGAATCTTCTTTATCATGCTAGGATTAGCAGGAAAAAGCAAAAAATTTCAGAATTGCACCTTGCAATGTGGAGATATTACTGTTTGTGCATTTACAATATTCATTGATTTTTGCCATTGAAAAACGTCCAGAAATGTTGGAAGCTACTGACTGAGTGAAAGGAGCTGGCATCTCACTCTCTTTGAATCTTCTTTATCATGCTAGGATTAGCAGGAAAAAGCAAAAAATTTCAGAATTGCACCTTGCAATGTGGAGATATTACTGTTTGTGCATTTACAATATTCAGTGATTTTTGCCATTGAAAAACGTCCAGAAATGTTTGAAGCTACTGACTGAATGAAAGGAGCTGGCATCTCACTCTCTTTGAATCTTCTTTATCATGCTAGGATTAGCAGGAAAAAGCAAAAAATTTCAGAATTGCACCTTGCAATGTGGAGATATTACTGTTTGTGCATTTACAATATTCATTGATTTTTGCCATTGAAAAACATCATGTTATTCATATGCCAGAAATGTTTGAAGCTACTGACTGAATGAAAGGAGCTGGCATCTCACTCTCTTTGAATCTTCTTTATCATGCTAGGATTAGCAGGAAAAAGCAAAAAATTTCAGAATTGCACCTTGCAATGTGGAGATATTACTGTTTGTGCATTTTCAATATTCATTGATTTTTGCCATTGAAAAACGTCCAGAAATGTTTGAAGCTACTGACTGAATGAAAGGAGCTGGCATCTCACTCTCTTTGAATCTTCTTTATCATGCTAGGATTAGCAGGAAAAAGCAAAAAATTTCAGAATTGCACCTTGCAATGTGGAGATATTACTGTTTGTGCATTTACAATATTCATTGATTTTTGCCATTGAAAAACATCATGTTATTCATATACCAGAAATGTTTGAAGCTACTGACTGAATGAAAGGAGCTGGTATCTCACTCTCTTTGAATCATCTTTATTATGCTAGGATTAGCAGGAAAAAGCAAAAAATTTCAGAATTGCACCTTGCAATGTGGAGATATTACTGTTTGTGCATTTACAATATTCATTGATTTTTGCCATTGTAAAACGTCCAGAAATGTTTGAAGCTACTGACTGAATGAAAGGAGCTGGCATCTCACTCTCTTTGAATCTTCTTTATCATGCTAGGATTAGCAGGAAAAAGCAAAAAATTTCAGAATTGCACCTTGCAATGTGGAGTTATTACTGTTTGTGCATTTACAATATTCATTGATTTTTGCCATTGAAAAACGTCCAGAAATGTTTGAAGCTACTGACTGAATGAAAGGAGCTGGCATCTCACTCTCTTTGAATCTTCTTTATCATGCTAGGATTAGCAGGAAAAAGCAAAAAATTTCAGAATTGCACCTTGCAATGTGGATATATTACTGTTTGTGCATTTACAATATTCATTGATTTTTGCCATTGAAAAACGTCCAGAAATGTTTGAAGCTACTGACTGAATGAAAGGAGCTGGCATCTCACTCTCTTTGAATCTTCTTTAACATGCTAGGATTAGCAGGAAAAAGCAAAAAATTTCAGAATTGCACCTTGCAATGTGGAGATATTACTGTTTGTGCATTTACAATATTCATTGATTTTTGCCATTGAAAAACGTCCAGAAATGTTTGAAGCTACTGACTGAATGAAAGGAGCTGGCATCTCACTCTCTTTGAAACTTCTTTATCATGCTAGGATTAGCAGGAAAAAGCAAAAAATTTCAGAATTGCACCTTGCAATGTGGAGATATTACTGTTTGTGCAATTACAATATTTATTGATTTTTGCCATTGAAAAACGTCCAGAAATGTTTGAAGCTACTGACTGAATGAAAGGAGCTGGCATCTCACTCTCTTTGAATCTTCTTTATCATGCTAGGATTAGCAGGAAACAGCAAAAAATTTCAGAATTGCACCTTGCAATGTGGAGATATTACTGTTTATGCATTTACAATATTCATTGATTTTTGCCATTGAAAAACGTCCAGAAATGTTTGAAGCTACTGACTGAATGAAAGGAGCTGGCATCTCACTCTCTTTGAATCTTCTTTATCATGCTAGGATTAGCAGGAAAAAGCAAAAAATTTCAGAATTGCACCTTGCAATGTGGAGATATTACTGTTTGTGCATTTACAATATTCATTGATTTTTGCCATTGAAAAACGTCCAGAAATGTTTGAAGCTACTGACTGAATGAAAGGAGCTGGCATCTCACTCTCTTTGAATCTTCTTTATCATGCTAGGATTAGCAGGAAAAAGCAAAAAATTTCAGAATTGCACCTTGCAATGTGGAGATATTACTGTTTGTGCATTTACAATATTCATTGATTTTTGCCATTGAAAAACGTCCAGAAATGTTTGAAGCTACTGACTGAATGAAAGGAGCTGGCATCTCACTCTCTTTGAATCTTCTTTATCATGCTAGGATTAGCAGGAAACAGCAAAAAATTTCAGAATTGCACCTTGCAATGTGGAGATATTACTGTTTGTGCATTTACAATATTCATTGATTTTTGCCATTGAAAAACGTCCAGAAATGTTTGAAGCTACTGACTGAATGAAAGGAGCTGGCATCTCACTCTCTTTGAATCTTCTTTATCATGCTAGGTTTAGCAGGAAAAAGCAAAAAATTTCAGAATTGCACCTTGCAATGTGGAGATATTACTGTTTGTGCATTTACAATATTCATTGATTTTTGCCATTGAAAAACGTCCAGAAATGTTTGAAGCTACTGACTGAATGAAAGGAGCTGGCATCTCACTCTCTTTGAATCTTCTTTATCATGCTAGGATTAGCAGGAAAAAGCAAAAAATTTCAGAATTGCACCTTGCAATGTGGAGATATTACTGTTTGTGCATTTACAATATTCATTGATTTTTGCCATTGAAAAACGTCCAGAAATGTTTGAAGCTACTGACTGAATGAAAGGAGCTGGCATCTCACTCTCTTTGAATCTTCTTTATCATGCTAGGATTAGCAGGAAAAAGCAAAAAATTTCAGAATTGCACCTTGCAATGTGGAGATAATACTGTTTGTGCATTTACAATATTCATTGATTTTTGCCATTGAAAAAATCATGTTATTCATATACCAGAAATGTTTGAAGCTACTGACTGAATGAAAGGAGCTGGTATCTCACTCTCTTTGAATCATCTTTATCATGCTAGGATTAGCAGGAAAAAGCAAAAAATTTCAGAATTGCACCTTGCAATGTGGAGATATTACTGTTTGTGCATTTACAATATTCATTGATTTTTGCCATTG
Source organism: Phyllobates terribilis (assembly GCF_046119375.1). NCBI lineage: Eukaryota > Metazoa > Chordata > Amphibia > Anura > Dendrobatidae > Phyllobates > Phyllobates terribilis. The sequence goes on along the minus strand of NW_027365911.1, from coordinate 36,232 downwards.
TAAAACGTCCAGAAATGTTTGAAGCTACTGACTGAATGAAAGGAGCTGGCATCTCACTCTCTTTGAATCTTCTTTATCATGCTAGGATTAGCAGGAAAAAGCAAAAAATTTCAGAATTGCACCTTGCAATGTGGAGATATTACTGTTTGTGCATTTACAATATTCATTGATTTTTGCCATTGAAAAACATCCAGAAATGTTTGAAGCTACTGACTGAATGAAAGGAGCTGGCATCTCACTCTCTTTGAATCTTCTTTATCATGCTAGGATTAGCAGGAAAAAGCAAAAAATTTCAGAATTGCACCTTGCAATGTGGAGATATTACTGTTTGTGCATTTACAATATTCATTGATTTTTGCCATTGAAAAACGTCCAGAAATGTTTGAAGCTACTGACTGAATGAAAGGAGCTGGCATCTCACTCTCTTTGAATCTTCTTTATCATGCTAGGATTAGCAGGAAAAAGCAAAAAATTTCAGAATTGCACCTTGCAATGTGGAAATATTACTGTTTGTGCATATACAATATTTATTGATTTTTGCCATTGAAAAACGTCCAGAAATGTTTGAAGCTACTGACTGAATGAATGGAGCTGGCATCTCACTCTCTTTGAATCTTCTTTATCATGCTAGGATTAGCAGGAAACAGCAAAAAATTTCAGAATTGCACCTTGCAATGTGGAGATATTACTGTTTGTGCATTTACAATATTCATTGATTTTTGCCATTGAAAAACGTCCAGAAATGTTTGAAGCTACTGACTGAATGAAAGGAGCTGGCATCTCACTATCTTTGAATCTTTTTTATCATGCTAGGATTAGCAGGAAAAAGCAAAAAATTTCAGAATTGCACCTTGCAATGTGGAGATATTACTGTTTGTGCATTTACAATATTCATTGATTTTTGCCATTGAAAAACGTCCAGAAATGTTTGAAGCTACTGACTGAATGAAAGGAGCTGGCATCTCACTCTCTTTGAATCTTCTTTATCATGCTAGGATTAGCAGGAAAAAGCAAAAAATTTCAGAATTGCACCTTGCAATGTGGAGATATTACTGTTTGTGCATTTACAATATTCATTGATTTTTGCCATTGAAAAACGTCCAGAAATGTTTGAAGCTACTGACTGAATGAAAGGAGCTGGCATCTCACTCTCTTTGAATCTTCTTTATCATGCTAGGGTTAGCAGGAAAAAGCAAAAAATTTCAGAATTGCACCTTGCAATGTGGAGATATTACTGTTTGTGCATTTACAATATTCATTGATTTTTGCCATTGAAAAACATCATGTTATTCATATACCAGAAATGTTTGAAGCTACTGACTGAATGAAAGGAGCTGGTATCTCACTCTCTTTGAATCATCTTTATCATGCTAGGATTAGCAGGAAAAAGCAAAAAATTTCAGAATTGCACCTTGCAATGTGGAGATATTACTGTTTGTGCATTTACAATATTCATTGATTTTTGCCATTGTAAAACGTACAGAAATGTTTGAAGCTACTGACTGAATGAAAGGAGCTGGCATCTCACTCTCTTTGAATCTTCTTTATCATGCTAGGATTAGCAGGAAAAAGCAAAAAATTTCAGAATTGCACCTTGCAATGTGGAGATATTACTGTTTGTGCATTTACAATATTTATTGATTTTTGCCATTGAAAAACGTCCAGAAATGTTTGAAGCTACTGACTGAATGAAAGGAGCTGGCATCTCACTCTGTTGGAATCTTCTTTATCATGCTAGGATTAGCAGGAAACAGCAAAAAATTTCAGAATTGCACCTTGCAATGTGGAGATATTACTGTTTGTGCATTTACAATATTCATTGATTTTTGCCATTGAAAAACGTCCAGAAATGTTTGAAGCTACTGACTGAATGAAAGGAGCTGGCATCTCACTCTCTTTGAATCTTCTTTATCATGCTATGGTTAGCAGGAAAAAGCAAAAAATTTCAGAATTGCACCTTGCAATGTGGAGATATTACTGTTTGTGCATTTACAATATTCATTGATTTTTGCCATTGAAAAACGTCCAGAAATGTTTGAAGCTACTGACTGAATGAAAGGAGCTGGCATCTCACTCTCTTTGAATCTTCTTTATCATGCTAGGATTAGCAAGAAAAAGCAAAAAATTTCAGAATTGCACCTTGCAATGTGGAGATATTACTGTTTGTGCATTTACAATATTCATTGATTTTTGCCATTGAAAAACGTCCAGAAATGTTTGAAGCTACTGACTGAATGAAAGGAGCTGGCATCTCACTCTCTTTGAATCTTCTTTATCATGCTAGGATTAGCAGGAAACAGCAAAAAATTTCAGAATTGCACCTTGCAATGTGGAGATATTACTGTTTGTGCATTTACAATATTCATTGATTTTTGCCATTGAAAAACGTCCAGAAATGTTTGAAGCTACTGACTGAATGAAAGGAGCTGGCATCTCACTCTCTTTGAATCTTCTTTATCATGCTAGGATTAGCAGGAAAAAGCAAAAAATTTCAGAATTGCACCTTGCAATGTGGAGATATTACTGTTTGTGCATTTACAATATTCATTGATTTTTGCCATTGAAAAACGTCCAGAAATGTTTGAAGCTACTGACTGAATGAAAGGAGCTGGCATCTCACTCTCTTTGAATCTTCTTTATCATGCTAGGATTAGCAGGAAAAAGCAAAAAATTTCAGAATTGCACCTTGCAATGTGGAGATATTACTGTTTGTGCATTTACAATATTCATTGATTTTTGCCATTGAAAAACGTCCAGAAATGTTTGAAGCTACTGACTGAATGAAAGGAGCTGGCATCTCACTCTCTTTGAATCTTCTTTATCATGCTAGGATTAGCAGGAAAAAGCAAAAAATTTCAGAATTGCACCTTGCAATGTGGAGATATTACTGTTTGTGCATTTACAATATTCATTGATTTTTGCCATTGAAAAACGTCCAGAAATGTTTGAAGCTACTGACTGAATGAAAGGAGCTGGCATCTCACTCTCTTTGAATCTTCTTTATCATGCTAGGATTAGCAGGAAAAAGCAAAAAATTTCAGAATTGCACCTTGCAATGTGGAGATATTACTGTTTGTGCATTTACAATATTCATTGATTTTTGCCATTGAAAAACATCATGTTATTCATATACCAGAAATGTTTGAAGCTACTGACTGAATGAAAGGAGCTGGTATCTCACTCTCTTTGAATCATCTTTATCATGCTAGGATGAGCAGGAAAAAGCAAAAAATTTCAGAATTGCACCTTGCAATGTGGAGATATTACTGTTTGTGCATTTACAATATTCATTGATTTTTGCCATTGTAAAACGTCCAGAAATGTTTGAAGCTACTGACTGAATGAAAGGAGCTGGCATCTCACTCTCTTTGAATCTTCTTTATCATGCTAGGATTAGCAGGAAAAAGCAAAAAATTTCAGAATTGCACCCTGCAATGTGGAGATATTACTGTTTGTGCATTTACAATATTCATTGATTTTTGCCATTGAAAAACGTCCAGAAATGTTTGAAGCTACTGACTGAATGAAAGGAGCTGGCATCTCACTCTCTTTGAATCTTCTTTATCATGCTAGGATTAGCAGGAAAAAGCAAAAAATTTCAGAATTGCACCTTGCAATGTGGAGATATTACTGTTTGTGCATTTACAATATTCATTGATTTTTGCCATTGAAAAACATCCAGAAATGTTTGAAGCTACTGACTGAATGAAAGGAGCTGGCATCTCACTCTCTTTGAATCTTCTTTATCATGCTAGGATTAGCAGGAAAAAGCAAAAAATTTCAGAATTGCACCTTGCAATGTGGAAATATTACTGTTTGTGCATTTACAATATTTATTGATTTTTGCCATTGAAAAACGTCCAGAAATGTTTGAAGCTACTGACTGAATGAAAGGAGCTGGCATCTCACTCTCTTTGAATCTTCTTTATCATGCTAGGATTAGCAGGAAACAGCAAAAAATTTCAGAATTGCACCTTGCAATGTGGAGATATTACTGTTTGTGCATTTACAATATTCATTGATTTTTGCCATTGAAAAACGTCCAGAAATGTTTGAAGCTACTGACTGAATGAAAGGAGCTGGCATCTCACTATCTTTGAATCTTTTTTATCATGCTAGGATTAGCAGGAAAAAGCAAAAAATTTCAGAATTGCACCTTGCAATGTGGAGATATTACTGTTTGTGCATTTACAATATTCATTGATTTTTGCCATTGAAAAACGTCCAGAAATGTTTGAAGCTACTGACTGAATGAAAGGAGCTGGCATCTCACTCTCTTTGAATCTTCTTTATCATGCTAGGATTAGCAGGAAAAAGCAAAAAATTTCAGAATTGCACCTTGCAATGTGGAGATATTACTGTTTGTGCATTTACAATATTCATTGATTTTTGCCATTGAAAAACGTCCAGAAATGTTTGAAGCTACTGACTGAATGAAAGGAGCTGGCATCTCACTCTCTTTGAATCTTCTTTATCATGCTAGGATTAGCAGGAAAAAGCAAAAAATTTCAGAATTGCACCTTGCAATGTGGAGATATTACTGTTTGTGCATTTACAATATTCATTGATTTTTGCCATTGAAAAACATCATGTTATTCATATACCAGAAATGTTTGAAGCTACTGACTGAATGAAAGGAGCTGGTATCTCACTCTCTTTGAATCATCTTTATCATGCTAGGATTAGCAGGAAAAAGCAAAAAATTTCAGAATTGCACCTTGCAATGTGGAGATATTACTGTTTGTGCATTTACAATATTCATTGATTTTTGCCATTGTAAAATGTACAGAAATGTTTGAAGCTACTGACTGAATGAAAGGAGCTGGCATCTCACTCTCTTTGAATCTTCTTTATCATGCTAGGATTAGCAGGAAAAAGCAAAAAATTTCAGAATTGCACCTTGCAATGTGGAGATATTACTGTTTGTGCATTTACAATATTCATTGATTTTTGCCATTGAAAAACGTCCAGAAATGTTGGAAGCTACTGACTGAGTGAAAGGAGCTGGCATCTCACTCTCTTTGAATCTTCTTTATCATGCTAGGATTAGCAGGAAAAAGCAAAAAATTTCAGAATTGCACCTTGCAATGTGGAGATATTACTGTTTGTGCATTTACAATATTCATTGATTTTTGCCATTGAAAAACGTCCAGAAATGTTTGAAGCTACTGACTGAATGAAAGGAGCTGGCATCTCACTCTCTTTGAATCTTCTTTATCATGCTAGGATTAGCAGGAAAAAGCAAAAAATTTCAGAATTGCACCTTGCAATGTGGAAATATTACTGTTTGTGCATATACAATATTTATTGATTTTTGCCATTGAAAAACGTCCAGAAATGTTTGAAGCTACTGACTGAATGAAAGGAGCTGGCATCTCACTCTCTTTGAATCTTCTTTATCATGCTAGGATTAGCAGGAAACAGCAAAAAATTTCAGAATTGCACCTTGCAATGTGGAGATATTACTGTTTGTGCATTTACAATATTCATTGATTTTTGCCATTGAAAAACGTCCAGAAATGTTTGAAGCTACTGACTGAATGAAAGGAGCTGGCATCTCACTATCTTTGAATCTTTTTTATCATGCTAGGATTAGCAGGAAAAAGCAAAAAATTTCAGAATTGCACCTTGCAATGTGGAGATATTACTGTTTGTGCATTTACAATATTCATTGATTTTTGCCATTGAAAAACGTCCAGAAATGTTTGAAGCTACTGACTGAATGAAAGGAGCTGGCATCTCACTCTCTTTGAATCTTCTTTATCATGCTAGGATTAGCAGGAAAAAGCAAAAAATTTCAGAATTGCACCTTGCAATGTGGAGATATTACTGTTTGTGCATTTACAATATTCATTGATTTTTGCCATTGAAAAACGTCCAGAAATGTTTGAAGCTACTGACTGAATGAAAGGAGCTGGCATCTCACTCTCTTTGAATCTTCTTTATCATGCTAGGATTAGCAGGAAAAAGCAAAAAATTTCAGAATTGCACCTTGCAATGTGGAGATATTACTGTTTGTGCATTTACAATATTCATTGATTTTTGCCATTGAAAAACATCATGTTATTCATATACCAGAAATGTTTGAAGCTACTGACTGAATGAAAGGAGCTGGTATCTCACTCTCTTTGAATCATCTTTATCATGCTAGGATTAGCAGGAAAAAGCAAAAAATTTCAGAATTGCACCTTGCAATGTGGAGATATTACTGTTTGTGCATTTACAATATTCATTGATTTTTGCCATTGTAAAACGTACAGAAATGTTTGAAGCTACTGACTGAATGAAAGGAGCTGGCATCTCACTCTCTTTGAATCTTCTTTATCATGCTAGGATTAGCAGGAAAAAGCAAAAAATTTCAGAATTGCACCTTGCAATGTGGAGATATTACTGTTTGTGCATTTACAATATTTATTGATTTTTGCCATTGAAAAACGTCCAGAAATGTTTGAAGCTACTGACTGAATGAAAGGAGCTGGCATCTCACTCTGTTGGAATCTTCTTTATCATGCTAGGATTAGCAGGAAACAGCAAAAAATTTCAGAATTGCACCTTGCAATGTGGAGATATTACTGTTTGTGCATTTACAATATTCATTGATTTTTGCCATTGAAAAACGTCCAGAAATGTTTGAAGCTACTGACTGAATGAAAGGAGCTGGCATCTCACTCTCTTTGAATCTTCTTTATCATGCTATGGTTAGCAGGAAAAAGCAAAAAATTTCAGAATTGCACCTTGCAATGTGGAGATATTACTGTTTGTGCATTTACAATATTCATTGATTTTTGCCATTGAAAAACGTCCAGAAATGTTTGAAGCTACTGACTGAATGAAAGGAGCTGGCATCTCACTCTCTTTGAATCTTCTTTATCATGCTAGGATTAGCAGGAAAAAGCAAAAAATTTCAGAATTGCACCTTGCAATGTGGAGATATTACTGTTTGTGCATTTACAATATTCATTGATTTTTGCCATTGAAAAACGTCCAGAAATGTTTGAAGCTACTGACTGAATGAAAGGAGCTGGCATCTCACTCTCTTTGAATCTTCTTTATCATGCTAGGATTAGCAGGAAACAGCAAAAAATTTCAGAATTGCACCTTGCAATGTGGAGATATTACTGTTTGTGCATTTACAATATTCATTGATTTTTGCCATTGAAAAACGTCCAGAAATGTTTGAAGCTACTGACTGAATGAAAGGAGCTGGCATCTCACTCTCTTTGAATCTTCTTTATCATGCTAGGATTAGCAGGAAAAAGCAAAAAATTTCAGAATTGCACCTTGCAATGTGGAGATATTACTGTTTGTGCATTTACAATATTCATTGATTTTTGCCATTGAAAAACGTCCAGAAATGTTTGAAGCTACTGACTGAATGAAAGGAGCTGGCATCTCACTCTCTTTGAATCTTCTTTATCATGCTAGGATTAGCAGGAAAAAGCAAAAAATTTCAGAATTGCACCTTGCAATGTGGAGATATTACTGTTTGTGCATTTACAATATTCATTGATTTTTGCCATTGAAAAACGTCCAGAAATGTTTGAAGCTACTGACTGAATGAAAGGAGCTGGCATCTCACTCTCTTTGAATCTTCTTTATCATGCTAGGATTAGCAGGAAAAAGCAAAAAATTTCAGAATTGCACCTTGCAATGTGGAGATATTACTGTTTGTGCATTTACAATATTCATTGATTTTTGCCATTGAAAAACATCATGTTATTCATATACCAGAAATGTTTGAAGCTACTGACTGAATGAAAGGAGCTGGTATCTCACTCTCTTTGAATCATCTTTATCATGCTAGGATGAGCAGGAAAAAGCAAAAAATTTCAGAATTGCACCTTGCAATGTGGAGATATTACTGTTTGTGCATTTACAATATTCATTGATTTTTGCCATTGTAAAACGTCCAGAAATGTTTGAAGCTACTGACTGAATGAAAGGAGCTGGCATCTCACTCTCTTTGAATCTTCTTTATCATGCTATTATTAGCAGGAAAAAGCAAAAAATTTCAGAATTGCACCCTGCAATGTGGAGATATTACTGTTTGTGCATTTACAATATTCATTGATTTTTGCCATTGAAAAACGTCCAGAAATGTTTGAAGCTACTGACTGAATGAAAGGAGCTGGCATCTCACTCTCTTTGAATCTTCTTTATCATGCTAGGATTAGCAGGAAAAAGCAAAAAATTTCAGAATTGCACCTTGCAATGTGGAGATATTACTGTTTGTGCATTTACAATATTCATTGATTTTTGCCATTGAAAAACATCCAGAAATGTTTGAAGCTACTGACTGAATGAAAGGAGCTGGCATCTCACTCTCTTTGAATCTTCTTTATCATGCTAGGATTAGCAGGAAAAAGCAAAAAATTTCAGAATTGCACCTTGCAATGTGGAAATATTACTGTTTGTGCATTTACAATATTTATTGATTTTTGCCATTGAAAAACGTCCAGAAATGTTTGAAGCTACTGACTGAATGAAAGGAGCTGGCATCTCACTCTCTTTGAATCTTCTTTATCATGCTAGGATTAGCAGGAAACAGCAAAAAATTTCAGAATTGCACCTTGCAATGTGGAGATATTACTGTTTGTGCATTTACAATATTCATTGATTTTTGCCATTGAAAAACGTCCAGAAATGTTTGAAGCTACTGACTGAATGAAAGGAGCTGGCATCTCACTATCTTTGAATCTTTTTTATCATGCTAGGATTAGCAGGAAAAAGCAAAAAATTTCAGAATTGCACCTTGCAATGTGGAGATATTACTGTTTGTGCATTTACAATATTCATTGATTTTTGCCATTGAAAAACGTCCAGAAATGTTTGAAGCTACTGACTGAATGAAAGGAGCTGGCATCTCACTCTCTTTGAATCTTCTTTATCATGCTAGGATTAGCAGGAAAAAGCAAAAAATTTCAGAATTGCACCTTGCAATGTGGAGATATTACTGTTTGTGCATTTACAATATTCATTGATTTTTGCCATTGAAAAACGTCCAGAAATGTTTGAAGCTACTGACTGAATGAAAGGAGCTGGCATCTCACTCTCTTTGAATCTTCTTTATCATGCTAGGATTAGCAGGAAAAAGCAAAAAATTTCAGAATTGCACCTTGCAATGTGGAGATATTACTGTTTGTGCATTTACAATATTCATTGATTTTTGCCATTGAAAAACATCATGTTATTCATATACCAGAAATGTTTGAAGCTACTGACTGAATGAAAGGAGCTGGTATCTCACTCTCTTTGAATCATCTTTATCATGCTAGGATTAGCAGGAAAAAGCAAAAAATTTCAGAATTGCACCTTGCAATGTGGAGATATTACTGTTTGTGCATTTACAATATTCATTGATTTTTGCCATTGTAAAACGTACAGAAATGTTTGAAGCTACTGACTGAATGAAAGGAGCTGGCATCTCACTCTCTTTGAATCTTCTTTATCATGCTAGGATTAGCAGGAAAAAGCAAAAAATTTCAGAATTGCACCTTGCAATGTGGAGATATTACTGTTTGTGCATTTACAATATTCATTGATTTTTGCCATTGAAAAACGTCCAGAAATGTTGGAAGCTACTGACTGAGTGAAAGGAGCTGGCATCTCACTCTCTTTGAATCTTCTTTATCATGCTAGGATTAGCAGGAAAAAGCAAAAAATTTCAGAATTGCACCTTGCAATGTGGAGATATTACTGTTTGTGCATTTACAATATTCATTGATTTTTGCCATTGAAAAACGTCCAGAAATGTTTGAAGCTACTGACTGAATGAAAGGAGCTGGCATCTCACTCTCTTTGAATCTTCTTTATCATGCTAGGATTAGCAGGAAAAAGCAAAAAATTTCAGAATTGCACCTTGCAATGTGGAGATATTACTGTTTGTGCATTTACAATATTCATTGATTTTTGCCATTGAAAAACATCATGTTATTCATATACCAGAAATGTTTGAAGCTACTGACTGAATGAAAGGAGCTGGCATCTCACTCTCTTTGAATCTTCTTTATCATGCTAGGATTAGCAGGAAAAAGCAAAAAATTTCAGAATTGCACCTTGCAATGTGGAGATATTACTGTTTGTGCATTTTCAATATTCATTGATTTTTGCCATTGAAAAACGTCCAGAAATGTTTGAAGCTACTGACTGAATGAAAGGAGCTGGCATCTCACTCTCTTTGAATCTTCTTTATCATGCTAGGATTAGCAGGAAAAAGCAAAAAATTTCAGAATTGCACCTTGCAATGTGGAGATATTACTGTTTGTGCATTTACAATATTCATTGATTTTTGCCATTGAAAAACATCATGTTATTCATATACCAGAAATGTTTGAAGCTACTGACTGAATGAAAGGAGCTGGTATCTCACTCTCTTTGAATCATCTTTATCATGCTAGGATTAGCAGGAAAAAGCAAAAAATTTCAGAATTGCACCTTGCAATGTGGAGATATTACTGTTTGTGCATTTACAATATTCATTGATTTTTGCCATTGTAAAACGTCCAGAAATGTTTGAAGCTACTGACTGAATGAAAGGAGCTGGCATCTCACTCTCTTTGAATCTTCTTTATCATGCTAGGATTAGCAGGAAAAAGCAAAAAATTTCAGAATTGCACCTTGCAATGTGGAGTTATTACTGTTTGTGCATTTACAATATTCATTGATTTTTGCCATTGAAAAACGTCCAGAAATGTTTGAAGCTACTGACTGAATGAAAGGAGCTGGCATCTCACTCTCTTTGAATCTTCATTATCATGCTAGGATTAGCAGGAAAAAGCAAAAAATTTCAGAATTGCACCTTGCAATGTGGAGATATTACTGTTTGTGCATTTACAATATTCATTGATTTTTGCCATTGAAAAACGTCCAGAAATGTTTGAAGCTACTGACTGAATGAAAGGAGCTGGCATTTCACTCTCTTTGAATCTTCTTTATCATGCTAGGATTAGCAGGAAAAAGCAAAAAATTTCAGAATTGCACCTTGCAATGTGGAGATATTACTGTTTGTGCATTTACAATATTCATTGATTTTTGCCATTGAAAAACGTCCAGAAATGTTTGAAGCTACTGACTGAATGAAAGGAGCTGGTATCTCACTCTCTTTGAATCATCTTTATCATGCTAGGATTAGCAGGAAAAAGCAAAAAATTTCAGAATTGCACCTTGCAATGTGGAGATATTACTGTTTGTGCATTTACAATATTCATTGATTTTTGCCATTGTAAAACGTCCAGAAATGTTTGAAGCTACTGACTGAATGAAAGGAGCTGGCATCTCACTCTCTTTGAATCTTCTTTATCATGCTAGGATTAGCAGGAAAAAGCAAAAAATTTCAGAATTGCACCTTGCAATGTGGAGATATTACTGTTTGTGCATTTACAATATTCATTGATTTTTGCCATTGAAAAACGTCCAGAAATGTTTGAAGCTACTGACTGAATGAAAGGAGCTGGCATCTCACTCTCTTTGAATCTTCTTTATCATGCTAGGATTAGCAGGAAACAGCAAAAAATTTCAGAATTGCACCTTGCAATGTGGAGATATTACTGTTTGTGCATTTACAATATTCATTGATTTTTGCCATTGAAAAACGTCCAGAAATGTTTGAAGCTACTGACTGAAAGAAAGGAGCTGGCATCTCACTCTCTTTGAATCTTCTTTATCATGCTAGGATTAGCAGGAAAAAGCAAAAAATTTCAGAATTGCTCCTTGCAATGTGGAGATATTACTGTTTGTGCATTTACAATATTCATTGATTTTTGCCATTGAAAAACGTCCAGAAATGTTTGAAGCTACTGACTGAATGAAAGGAGCTGGCATCTCACTCTCTTTGAATCTTCTTTATCATGCTAGGATTAGCAGGAAAAAGCAAAAAATTTCAGAATTGCACCTTGCAATGTGGAGATATTACTGTTTGTGCATTTACAATATTCATTGATTTTTGCCATTGAAAAACGTCCAGAAATGTTTGAAGCTACTGACTGAATGAAAGGAGCTGGCATCTCACTCTCTTTGAATCTTCTTTATCATGCTAGGATTAGCAGGAAAAAGCAAAAAATTTCAGAATTGCACCTTGCAATGTGGAGATATTACTGTTTGTGCATTTACAATATTCATTGATTTTTGCCATTGAAAAAATCATGTTATTCATATACCAGAAATGTTTGAAGCTACTGACTGAATGAAAGGAGCTGGTATCTCACTCTCTTTGAATCATCTTTATCATGCTAGGATTAGCAGGAAAAAGCAAAAAATTTCAGAATTGCACCTTGCAATGTGGAGATATTACTGTTTGTGCATTTACAATATTCATTGATTTTTGCCATTGTAAAACGTCCAGAAATGTTTGAAGCTACTGACTGAATGAAAGGAGCTGGCATCTCACTCTCTTTGAATCTTCTTTATCATGCTAGGATTAGCAGGAAAAAGCAAAAAATTTCAGAATTGCACCTTGCAATGTGGAGATATTACTGTTTGTGCATTTACAATATTCATTGATTTTTGCCATTGAAAAACGTCCAGAAATGTTTGAAGCTACTGACTGAATGAAAGGAGCTGGCATCTCACTCTCTTTGAATCTTCTTTATCATGCTAGGATTAGCAGGAAAAAGCAAAAAATTTCAGAATTGCACCTTGCAATGTGGAGATATTACTGTTTGTGCATTTACAATATTCATTGATTTTTGCCATTGAAAAACGTCCAGAAATGTTTGAAGCTACTGACTGAATGAAAGGAGCTGGCATCTCACTCTCTTTGAATCTTCTTTATCATGCTAGGATTAGCAGGAAAAAGCAAAAAATTTCAGAATTGCACCTTGCAATGTGGAAATATTACTGTTTGTGCATTTAAAATATTTATTGATTTTTGCCATTGAAAAACGTCCAGAAATGTTTGAAGCTACTGACTGAATGAAAGGAGCTGGCATCTCACTCTCTTTGAATCTTCTTTATCATGCTAGGATTAGCAGGAAACAGCAAAAAATTTCAGAATTGCACCTTGCAATGTGGAGATATTACTGTTTGTGCATTTACAATATTCATTGATTTTTGCCATTGAAAAACGTCCAGAAATGTTTGAAGCTACTGACTGAATGAAAGAAGCTGGCATCTCACTATCTTTGAATCTTTTTTATCATGCTAGGATTAGCAGGAAAAAGCAAAAAATTTCAGAATTGCACCTTGCAATGTGGAGATATTACTGTTTGTGCATTTACAATATTCATTGATTTTTGCCATTGAAAAACGTCCAGAAATGTTTGAAGCTACTGACTGAATGAAAGGAGCTGGCATCTCACTCTCTTTGAATCTTCTTTATCATGCTAGGATTAGCAGGAAAAAGCAAAAAATTTCAGAATTGCACCTTGCAATGTCGAGATATTACTGTTTGTGCATTTACAATATTCATTGATTTTTGCCATTGAAAAACGTCCAGAAATGTTTGAAGCTACTGACTGAATGAAAGGAGCTGGCATCTCACTCTCTTTGAATCTTCTTTATCATGCTAGGATTAGCAGGAAAAAGAAAAAAATTTCAGAATTGCACCTTGCAATGTGGAGATATTACTGTTTGTGCATTTACAATATTCATTGATTTTTGCCATTGAAAAACATCATGTTATTCATATACCAGAAATGTTTGAAGCTACTGACTGAATGAAAGGAGCTGGTATCTCACTCTCTTTGAATCATCTTTATCATGCTAGGATTAGCAGGAAAAAGCAAAAAATTTCAGAATTGCACCTTGCAATGTGGAGATATTACTGTTTGTGCATTTACAATATTCATTGATTTTTGCCATTGTAAAACGTACAGAAATGTTTGAAGCTACTGACTGAATGAAAGGAGCTGGCATCTCACTCTCTTTGAATCTTCTTTATCATGCTAGGATTAGCAGGAAAAAGCAAAAAAATTCAGAATTGCACCTTGCAATGTGGAGATATTACTGTTTGTGCATTTACAATATTTATTGATTTTTGCCATTGAAAAACGTCCAGAAATGTTTGAAGCTACTGACTGAATGAAAGGAGCTGGCATCTCACTCTGTTGGAATCTTCTTTATCATGCTAGGATTAGCAGGAAACAGCAAAAAATTTCAGAATTGCACCTTGCAATGTGGAGATATTACTGTTTGTGCATTTACAATATTCATTGATTTTTGCCATTGAAAAACGTCCAGAAATGTTTGAAGCTACTGACTGAATGAAAGGAGCTGGCATCTCACTCTCTTTGAATCTTCTTTATCATGCTATGATTAGCAGGAAAAAGCAAAAAATTTCAGAATTGCACCTTGCAATGTGGAGATATTACTGTTTGTGCATTTACAATATTCATTGATTTTTGCCATTGAAAAACGTCCAGAAATGTTTGAAGCTACTGACTGAATGAAAGGAGCTGGCATCTCACTCTCTTTGAATCTTCTTTATCATGCTAGGATTAGCAGGAAAAAGCAAAAAATTTCAGAATTGCACCTTGCAATGTGGAGATATTACTGTTTGTGCATTTACAATATTCATTGATTTTTGCCATTGAAAAACGTCCAGAAATGTTTGAAGCTACTGACTGAATGAAAGGAGCTGGCATCTCACTCTCTTTGAATCTTCTTTATCATGCTAGGATTAGCAGGAAACAGCAAAAAATTTCAGAATTGCACCTTGCAATGTGGAGATATTACTGTTTGTGCATTTACAATATTCATTGATTTTTGCCATTGAAAAACGTCCAGAAATGTTTGAAGCTACTGACTGAATGAAAGGAGCTGGCATCTCACTCTCTTTGAATCTTCTTTATCATGCTAGGATTAGCAGGAAAAAGCAAAAAATTTCAGAATTGCACCTTGCAATGTGGAGATATTACTGTTTGTGCATTTACAATATTCATTGATTTTTGCCATTGAAAAACGTCCAGAAATGTTTGAAGCTACTGACTGAATGAAAGGAGCTGGCATCTCACTCTCTTTGAATCTTCTTTATCATGCTAGGATTAGCAGGAAAAAGCAAAAAATTTCAGAATTGCACCTTGCAATGTGGAGATATTACTGTTTGTGCATTTTCAATATTCATTGATTTTTGCCATTGAAAAACGTCCAGAAATGTTTGAAGCTACTGACTGAATGAAAGGAGCTGGCATCTCACTCTCTTTGAATCTTCTTTATCATGCTAGGATTAGCAGGAAAAAGCAAAAAATTTCAGAATTGCACCTTGCAATGTGGAGATATTACTGTTTGTGCATTTACAATATTCATTGATTTTTGCCATTGAAAAACATCATGTTATTCATATACCAGAAATGTTTGAAGCTACTGACTGAATGAAAGGAGCTGGTATCTCACTCTCTTTGAATCATCTTTATCATGCTAGGATTAGCAGGAAAAAGCAAAAAATTTCAGAATTGCACCTTGCAATGTGGAGATATTACTGTTTGTGCATATACAATATTCATTGATTTTTGCCATTGTAAAACGTCCAGAAATGTTTGAAGCTACTGACTGAATGAAAGGAGCTGGCATCTCACTCTCTTTGAATCTTCTTTATCATGCTAGGATTAGCAGGAAAAAGCAAAAAATTTCAGAATTGCACCTTGCAATGTGGAGTTATTACTGTTTGTGCATTTACAATATTCATTGATTTTTGCCATTGAAAAACGTCCAGAAATGTTTGAAGCTACTGACTGAATGAAAGGAGCTGGCTTCTCATTCTCTTTGAATCTTCTTTATCATGCTAGGATTAGCAGGAAAAAGCAAAAAATTTCAGAATTGCACCTTGCAATGTGGAGATATTACTGTTTGTGCATTTACAATATTCATTGACTTTTGCCATTGAAAAACGTACAGAAATGTTTGAAGCTACTGACTGAATGAAAGGAGCTGGCATCTCACTCTCTTTGAATCTTCTTTATCATGCTAGGATTAGCAGGAAAAAGCAAAAAATTTCAGAATTACACCTTGCAATGTGGAGATATTACTGTTTGTGCATTTACAATATTCATTGATTTTTGCCATTGAAAAACGTCCAGAAATGTTGGAAGCTACTGACTGAGTGAAAGGAGCTGGCATCTCACTCTCTTTGAATCTTCTTTATCATGCTAGGATTAGCAGGAAAAAGCAAAAAATTTCAGAATTGCACCTTGCAATGTGGAGATATTACTGTTTGTGCATTTACAATATTCATTGATTTTTGCCATTGAAAAACGTCCAGAAATGTTTGAAGCTACTGACTGAATGAAAGGAGCTGGCATCTCACTCTCTTTGAATCTTCTTTATCATGCTAGGATTAGCAGGAAAAAGCAAAAAATTTCAGAATTGCACCTTGCAATGTGGAGATATTACTGTTTGTGCATTTACAATATTCATTGATTTTTGCCATTGAAAAACATCATGTTATTCATATACCAGAAATGTTTGAAGCTACTGACTGAATGAAAGGAGCTGGCATCTCACTCTCTTTGAATCTTCTTTATCATGCTAGGATTAGCAGGAAAAAGCAAAAAATTTCAGAATTGCACCTTGCAATGTGGAGATATTACTGTTTGTGCATTTTCAATATTCATTGATTTTTGCCATTGAAAAACGTCCAGAAATGTTTGAAGCTACTGACTGAATGAAAGGAGCTGGCATCTCACTCTCTTTGAATCTTCTTTATCATGCTAGGATTAGCAGGAAAAAGCAAAAAATTTCAGAATTGCACCTTGCAATGTGGAGATATTACTGTTTGTGCATTTACAATATTCATTGATTTTTGCCATTGAAAAACATCATGTTATTCATATACCAGAAATGTTTGAAGCTACTGACTGAATGAAAGGAGCTGGTATCTCACTCTCTTTGAATCATCTTTATCATGCTAGGATTAGCAGGAAAAAGCAAAAAATTTCAGAATTGCACCTTGCAATGTGGAGATATTACTGTTTGTGCATTTACAATATTCATTGATTTTTGCCATTGTAAAACGTCCAGAAATGTTTGAAGCTACTGACTGAATGAAAGGAGCTGGCATCTCACTCTCTTTGAATCTTCTTTATCATGCTAGGATTAGCAGGAAAAAGCAAAAAATTTCAGAATTGCACCTTGTAATGTGGAGTTATTACTGTTTGTGCATTTACAATATTCATTGATTTTTGCCATTGAAAAACGTCCAGAAATGTTTGAAGCTACTGACTGAATGAAAGGAGCTGGCATCTCACTCTCTTTGAATCTTCTTTATCATGCTAGGATTAGCAGGAAAAAGCAAAAAATTTCAGAATTGCACCTTGCAATGTGGAGATATTACTGTTTGTGCATTTACAATATTCATTGACTTTTGCCATTGAAAAACGTCCAGAAATGTTTGAAGCTACTGACTGAATGAAAGGAGCTGGCATCTCACTCTCTTTGAATCTTCTTTATCATGCTAGGATTAGCAGGAAAAAGCAAAAAATTTCAGAATTGCACCTTGCAATGTGGAGATATTACTGTTTGTGCATTTACAATATTCATTGATTTTTGCCATTGAAAAACGTCCAGAAATGTTTGAAGCTACTGACTGAATGAAAGGAGCTGGTATCTCACTCTCTTTGAATCATCTTTATCATGCTAGGATTAGCAGGAAAAAGCAAAAAATTTCAGAATTGCACCTTGCAATGTGGAGATATTACTGTTTGTGCATTTACAATATTCATTGATTTTTGCCATTGTAAAACGTCCAGAAATGTTTGAAGCTACTGACTGAATGAAAGGAGCTGGCATCTCACTCTCTTTGAATCTTCTTTATCATGCTAGGATTAGCAGGAAAAAGCAAAAAATTTCAGAATTGCACCTTGCAATGTGGAGTTATTACTGTTTGTGCATTTACAATATTCATTGATTTTTGCCATTGAAAAACGTCCAGAAATGTTTGAAGCTACTGACTGAATGAAAGGAGCTGGCATCTCACTCTCTTTGAATCTTCTTTATCATGCTAGGATTAGCAGGAAAAAGCAAAAAATTTCAGAATTGCACCTTGCAATGTGGAGATATTACTGTTTGTGCATTTACAATATTCATTGATTTTTGCCATTGAAAAACGTCCAGAAATGTTTGAAGCTACTGACTGAATGAAAGGAGCTGGCATCTCACTCTCTTTGAATCTTCTTTATCATGCTAGGATTAGCAGGAAAAAGCAAAAAATTTCAGAATTGCACCTTGCAATGTGGAGATATTACTGTTTGTGCATTTACAATATTCATTGATTTTTGCCATTGAAAAACGTCCAGAAATGTTTGAAGCTACTGACTGAATGAAAGGAGCTGGCATCTCACTCTCTTTGAAACTTCTTTATCATGCTAGGATTAGCAGGAAAAAGCAAAAAATTTCAGAATTGCACCTTGCAATGTGGAGATATTACTGTTTGTGCATTTACAATATTTATTGATTTTTGCCATTGAAAAACGTCCAGAAATGTTTGAAGCTACTGACTGAATGAAAGGAGCTGGCATCTCACTCTCTTTGAATCTTCTTTATCATGCTAGGATTAGCAGGAAACAGCAAAAAAATTCAGAATTGCACCTTGCAATGTGGAGATATTACTGTTTGTGCATTTACAATATTCATTGATTTTTGCCATTGAAAAACGTCCAGAAATGTTTGAAGCTACTGACTGAATGAAAGGAGCTGGCATCTCACTCTCTTTGAATCTTCTTTATCATGCTAGGATTAGCAGGAAAAAGCAAAAAATTTCAGAATTGCACCTTGCAATGTGGAGATATTACTGTTTGTGCATTTACAATATTCATTGATTTTTGCCATTGAAAAACGTCCAGAAATGTTTGAAGCTACTGACTGAATAAAAGGAGCTGGCATCTCACTCTCTTTGAATCTTCTTTATCATGCTAGGATTAGCAGGAAAAAGCAAAAAATTTCAGAATTGCACCTTGCAATGTGGAGATATTACTGTTTGTGCATTTACAATATTCATTGATTTTTGCCATTGAAAAACGTCCAGAAATGTTTGAAGCTACTGACTGAATGAAAGGAGCTGGCATCTCACTCTCTTTGAATCTTCTTTATCATGCTAGGATTAGCAGGAAAAAGCAAAAAAATTCAGAATTGCACCTTGCAATGTGGAGATATTACTGTTTGTGCATTTACAATATTCATTGATTTTTGCCATTGAAAAACATCATGTTATTCATATACCAGAAATGTTTGAAGCTACTGACTGAATGAAAGGAGCTGGCATCTCACTCTCTTTGAATCTTCTTTATCATGCTAGGATTAGCAAGAAAAAGCAAAAAATTTCAGAATTGCACCTTGCAATGTGGAGATATTACTGTTTGTGCATTTACAATATTCATTGATTTTTGCCATTGAAAAACGTCCAGAAATGTTTGAAGCTACTGACTGAATGAAAGTAGCTGGCATCTCTCTCTCTTTGAATCTTCTTTATCATGCTAGGATTAGCAGGAAAAAGCAAAAAATTTCAGAATTGCACCTTGAAATGTGGAGATATTACTGTTTGTGCATTTACAATATTCATTGATTTTTGCCATTGAAAAACGTCCAGAAATGTTTGAAGCTACTGACTGAATGAAAGGAGCTGGCATCTCACTCTCTTTGAATCTTCTTTATCATGCTAAGATTAGCAGGAAAAAGCAAAAAATTTCAGAATTGCACTTGCAATGTGGAGATATTACTGTTTTGTGCATTTACAATATTCATTGATTTTTGCCATTGAAAAACATCATGTTATTCATATACCAGAAATGTTTGAAGCTACTGACTGAATTAAAGGAGCTGGCATCTCACTCTCTTTGAATCTTCTTTATCATGCTAGGATTAGCAGGAAAAAGCAAAAAATTTCAGAATTGCACCTTGCAATGTGGAGATATTACTGTTTGTGCATTTACAATATTCATTGATTTTTGCCATTGAAAAACGTCCAGAAATGTTTGAAGCTACTGACTGAATGAAAGGAGCTGGCATCTCACTCTCTTTGAATCTTCTTTATCATGCTAGGATTAGCAGGAAAAAGCAAAAAATTTCAGAATTGCACCTTGCAATGTGGAGATATTACTGTTTGTGCATTTACAATATTCATTGATTTTTGCCATTGAAAAACGTCCAGAAATGTTTGAAGCTACTGACTGAATGAAAGGAGCTGGCATCTCACTCTCTTTGAATCTTCTTTATCATGCTAGGATTAGCAGGAAAAAGCAAAAAATTTCAGAATTGCACCTTGCAATGTGGAGATATTACTGTTTGTGCATTTACAATATTCATTGATTTTTGCCATTGAAAAACGTCCAGAAATGTTTGAAGCTACTGACAATGAAAGGAGCTGGCATCTCACTCTCTTTGAATCTTCTTTATCATGCTAGGATTAGCAGGAAAAAGCAAAAAATTTCAGAATTGCACCTTGCAATGTGGAAATATTGCTGTTTGTGCATTTACAATATTCATTGATTTTTGCCATTGAAAAACGTCCAGAAATGTTTGAAGCTACTGACTGAATGAAAAGAGCTGACATCTCACTCTCTTTGAATCTTCTTTATCATGCTAGGATTAGCAGGAAAAAGCAAAAAATTTCAGAATTGCACCTTGCAATGTGGAGATATTACTGTTTGTGCATTTACAATATTCATTGATTTTTGCCATTGAAAAACGTCCAGAAATGTTTGAAGCTACTGACTGAATGAAAGGAGCTGGCATCTCACTCTCTTTGAATCTTCTTTATCATGCTAGGATTAGCAGGAAAAAGCAAAAAATTTCAGAATTGCACCTTGCAATGTGGAGATATTACTGTTTGTGCATTTACAATATTCATTGATTTTTGCCATTGAAAAACATCATGTTATTCATATACCAGAAATGTTTGAAGCTACTGACTGAATGAAAGGAGCTGGCATCTCACTCTCTTTGAATCTTCTTTATCATGCTAGGATTAGCAGGAAAAAGCAAAAAATTTCATAATTGCACCTTGCAATGTGGAGATATTACTGTTTGTGCATTTACAATATTCAATGATTTTTGCCATTGAAAAACGTCCAGAAATGTTTGAATCTACTGACTGAATGAAAGGAGCTGGCATCTCACTCTCTTTGAATCTTCTTTATCATGCTAGGATTAGCAGGAAAAAGCAAAAAATTTCAGAATTGCACCTTGAAATGTGGAGATATTACTGTTTGTGCATTTACAATATTCATTGATTTTTGCCATTGAAAAACGTCCAGAAATGTTTGAAGCTACTGACTGAATGAAAGGAGCTGGCATCTCACTCTCTTTGAATCTTCTTTATCATGCTAGGATTAGCAGGAAAAAGCAAAAAATTTCAGAATTGCACCTTGCAATGTGGAGATATTACTGTTTTGT
Organism: Phyllobates terribilis; assembly: GCF_046119375.1. Classification (NCBI taxonomy): domain Eukaryota; kingdom Metazoa; phylum Chordata; class Amphibia; order Anura; family Dendrobatidae; genus Phyllobates; species Phyllobates terribilis. Next base: position 14,914 of record NW_027365911.1, on the reverse strand, counting down.
GCATTTACAATATTCATTGATTTTTGCCATTGAAAAACATCATGTTATTCATATACCAGAAATGTTTGAAGCTACTGACTGAATGAAAGGAGCTGGCATCTCACTCTCTTTGAATCTTCTTTATCATGCTAGGATTAGCAGGAAAAAGCAAAAAATTTCAGAATTGCACCTTGCAATGTGGAGATATTACTGTTTGTGCATTTACAATATTCATTGATTTTTGCCATTGAAAAACGTCCAGAAATGTTTGAAGCTACTGACTGAATGAAAGGAGCTGGCATCTCACTCTCTTTGAATCTTCTTTATCATGCTAGGATTAGCAGGAAAAAGCAAAAAATTTCAGAATTGCACCTTGCAATGTGGAGATATTACTGTTTGTGCATTTACAATATTCATTAATTTTTGCCATTGAAAAACGTCCAGAAATGTTTGAAGCTACTGACTGAATGAAAGGAGCTGGCATCTCACTCTCTTTGAATCTTCTTTATCATGCTAGGATTAGCAGGAAAAAGCAAAAAATTTCAGAATTGCACCTTGCAATGTGGAGATATTACTGTTTGTGCATTTACAATATTCATTGATTTTTGCCATTGAAAAACATCATGTTATTCATAAACCAGAAATGTTTGAAGCTACTGACTGAATGAAAGGAGCTGGCATCTCACTCTCTTTGAATCTTCTTTATCATGCTAGGATTTGCAGGAAAAAGCAAAAAATTTCAGAATTGCACATTGCAATGTGGAGATATTACTGTTTGTGCATTTACAATATTCATTGATTTTTGCCATTGAAAAACATCATGTTATTCATATACCAGAAATGTTTGAAGCTACTGACTGAATGAAAGGAGCTGGCATCTCACTCTCTTTGAATCTTCTTTATCATGCTAGGATTAGCAGGAAAAAGCAAAAAATTTCAGAATTGCACCTTGCAATGTGGAGATATTACTGTTTGTGCATTTACAATATTCATTGATTTTTGCCATTGAAAAACGTCCAGAAATGTTTGAAGCTACTGACTGAATGAAAGGAGCTGGCATCTCACTCTCTTTGAATCTTCTTTATCATGCTAGGATTAGCAGGAAAAAGCAAAAAATTTCAGAATTCCACCTTGCAATGTGGAGATATTACTGTTTGTGCATTTACAATATTCATTGATTTTTGCCATTGAAAAACGTCCAGAAATGTTTGAAGCTACTGACTGAATGAAAGGAGCTGGCATCTCACTCTCTTTGAATCTTCTTTATCATGCTAGGATTAGCAGGAAAAAGCAAAAAATTTCAGAATTGCACCTTGCAATGTGGAGATATTACTGTTTGTGCATTTACAATATTCATTGACTTTTGCCATTGAAAAACATCATGTTATTCATATACCAGAAATGTTTGAAGCTACTGACTGAATGAAAGGAGCAGGCATCTCACTCTCTTTGAATCTTCTTTATCATGCTAGGATTAGCAGGAAAAAGCAAAAAATTTCAGAATTGCACCTTGCAATGTGGAGATATTACTGTTTGTGCATTTGCAATATTCATTGATTTTTGCCATTGAAAAACGTCCAGAAATGTTTGAAGCTACTGACTGAATGAAAGGAGCTGGCATCTCACTCTCTTTGAATCTTCTTTATCATGCTAGGATTAGCAGGAAAAAGCAAAAAATTTCAGAATTGCACCTTGCAATGTGGAGATATTACTGTTTGTGCATTTACAATATTCATTGATTTTTGCCATTGAAAAACGTCCAGAAATGTTTGAAGCTACTGACTGAATGAAAGGAGCTGGCATCTCACTCTCTTTGAATCTTCTTTATCATGCTAGGATTAGCAGGAAAAAGCAAAAAATTTCAGAATTGCACCTTGCAATGTGGAAATATTGCTGTTTGTGCATTTACAATATTCATTGATTTTTGCCATTGAAAAACGTCCAGAAATGTTTGAAGCTACTGACTGAATGAAAAGAGCTGGCATCTCACTCTCTTTGAATCTTCTTTATCATGCTAGGATTAGCAGGAGAAAGCAAAAAATTTCAGAATTGCACCTTGCAATGTGGAGATATTACTGTTTGTGCATTTACAATATTCATTGATTTTTGCCATTGAAAAACGTCCAGAAATGTTTGAAGCTACTGACTGAATGAAAGGAGCTGGCATCTCACTCTCTTTGAATCTTCTTTATCATGCTAGGATTAGCAGGAAAAAGCAAAAAATTTCAGAATTGCACCTTGCAATGTGGAGATATTACTGTTTGTGCATTTACAATATTCATTGATTTTTGCCATTGAAAAACGTCCAGAAATGTTTGAAGCTACTGACTGAATGAAAGGAGCTGGCATCTCACTCTCTTTGAATCTTCTTTATCATGCTAGGATTAGCAGGAAAAAGCAAAAAATTTCAGAATTGCACCTTGCAATGTGGAGATATTACTGTTTGTGCATTTACAATATTCATTGATTTTTGCCATTGAAAAACGTCCAGAAATGTTTGAAGCTACTGACTGAATGAAAGGAGCTGGCATCTCACTCTCTTTGAATCTTCTTTATCATGCTAGGATTAGCAGGAAAAAGCAAAAAATTTCAGAATTGCACCTTGCAATGTGGAAATATTGCTGTTTGTGCATTTACAATATTCATTGATTTTTGCCATTGAAAAACGTCCAGAAATGTTTGAAGCTACTGACTGAATGAAAAGAGCTGGCATCTCACTCTCTTTGAATCTTCTTTATCATGCTAGGATTAGCAGGAGAAAGCAAAAAATTTCAGAATTGCACCTTGCAATGTGGAGATATTACTGTTTGTGCATTTACAATATTCATTGATTTTTGCCATTGAAAAACGTCCAGAAATGTTTGAAGCTACTGACTGAATGAAAGGAGCTGGCATCTCACTCTCTTTGAATCTTCTTTATCATGCTAGGATTAGCAGGAAAAAGCAAAAAATTTCAGAATTGCACCTTGCAATGTGGAGATATTACTGTTTGTGCATTTACAATATTCATTGATTTTTGCCATTGAAAAACATCATGTTATTCATATACCAGAAATGTTTGAAGCTACTGACTGAATGAAAGGAGCTGGCATCTCACTCTCTTTGAATCTTCTTTATCATGCTAGGATTAGCAGGAAAAAGCAAAAAATTTCAGAATTGCACCTTGCAATGTGGAGATATTACTTTTTGTGCATTTACAATATTCATTGATTTTTGCCATTGAAAAACGTCCAGAAATGTTTGAAGCTACTGACTGAATGAAAGGAGCTGGCATCTCACTCTCTTTGAATCTTCTTTATCATGCTAGGATTAGCAGGAAAAAACAAAAAATTTCAGAATTGCACCTTGAAATGTGGAGATATTACTGTTTGTGCATTTACAATATTCATTGATTTTTGCCATTGAAAAACGTCCAGAAATGTTTGAAGCTACTGACTGAATGAAAGGAGCTGGCATCTCAATCTCTTTGAATCTTCTTTATCATGCTAGGATTAGCAGGAAAAAGCAAAAAATTTCAGAATTGCACCTTGCAATGTGGAGATATTACTGTTTTGTGCATTTACAATATTCATTGATTTTTGCCATTGAAAAACATCATGTTATTCATATACCAGAAATGTTTGAAGCTACTGACTGAATGAAAGGAGCTGGCATCTCACTCTCTTTGAATCTTCTTTATCATGCTAGGATTAGCAGGAAAAAGCAAAAAATTTCAGAATTGCACCTTGCAATGTGGAGATATTACTGTTTGTGCATTTACAATATTCATTGATTTTTGCCATTGAAAAACGTCCAGAAATGTTTGAAGCTACTGACTGAATGAAAGGAGCTGGCATCTCACTCTCTTTGAATCTTCTTTATCATGCTAGGATTAGCAGGAAAAAGCAAAAAATTTCAGAATTGCACCTTGCAATGTGGAGATATTACTGTTTGTGCATTTACAATATTCATTAATTTTTGCCATTGAAAAACGTCCAGAAATGTTTGAAGCTACTGACTGAATGAAAGGAGATGGCATCTCACTCTCTTTGAATCTTCTTTATCATGCTAGGATTAGCAGGAAAAAGCAAAAAATTTCAGAATTGCACCTTGCAATGTGGAGATATTACTGTTTGTGCATTTACAATATTCATTGATTTTTGCCATTGAAAAACATCATGTTATTCATATACCAGAAATGTTTGAAGCTACTGACTGAATGAAAGGAGCTGGCATCTCACTCTCTTTGAATCTTCTTTATCATGCTAGGATTAGCAGGAAAAAGCAAAAAATTTCAGAATTGCACATTGCAATGTGGAGATATTACTGTTTGTGCATTTACAATATTCATTGATTTTTGCCATTGAAAAACATCATGTTATTCATATACCAGAAATGTTTGAAGCTACTGACTGAATGAAAGGAGCTGGCATCTCACTCTCTTTGAATCTTCTTTATCATGCTAGGATTAGCAGGAAAAAGCAAAAAATTTCAGAATTGCACCTTGCAATGTGGAGATATTACTGTTTGTGCATTTACAATATTCATTGATTTTTGCCATTGAAAAACGTCCAGAAATGTTTGAAGCTACTGACTGAATGAAAGGAGCTGGCATCTCACTCTCTTTGAATCTTCTTTATCATGCTAGGATTAGCAGGAAAAAGCAAAAAATTTCAGAATTGCACCTTGCAATGTGGAGATATTACTGTTTGTGCATTTACAATATTCATTGATTTTTGCCATTGAAAAACGTCCAGAAATGTTTGAAGCTACTGACTGAATGAAAGGAGCTGGCATCTCACTCTCTTTGAATCTTCTTTATCATGCTAGGATTAGCAGGAAAAAGCAAAAAATTTCAGAATTGCACCTTGCAATGTGGAGATATTACTGTTTGTGCATTTACAATATTCATTGATTTTTGCCATTGAAAAACGTCCAGAAATGTTTGAAGCTACTGACTGAATGAAAGGAGCTGGCATCTCACTCTCTTTGAATCTTCTTTATCATGCTAGGATTAGCAGGAAAAAGCAAAAAATTTCAGAATTGCACCTTGCAATGTGGAGATATTACTGTTTGTGCATTTACAATATTCATTGATTTTTGCCATTGAAAAACGTCCAGTAATGTTTGAAGCTACTGACTGAATGAAAGGAGCTGGCATCTCACTCTCTTTGAATCTTCTTTATCATGCTAGGATTAGCAGGAAAAAGCAAAAAATTTCAGAATTGCATCTTGCAATGTGGAGATATTACTGTTTGTGCATTTACAATATTCACTGATTTTTGCCATTGAAAAACGTCCAGAAATGTTTGAAGCTACTGACTGAATGAAAGGAGCTGGCATCTCACTCTCTTTGAATCTTCTTTATCATGCTAGGATTAGCAGGAAAAAGCAAAAAATTTCAGAATTGCACCTTGCAATGTGGAGATATTACTGTTTGTGCATTTACAATATTCATTGATTTTTGCCATTGAAAAACGTCCAGAAATGTTTGAAGCTACTGACTGAATGAAAGGAGCTGGCATCTCACTCTCTTTGAATCTTCTTTATCATGCAAGGATTAGCAGGAAAAAGCAAAAAATTTCAGAATTGCACCTTGCAATGTGGAGATATTACTGTTTGTGCATTTACAATATTCATTGATTTTTGCCATTGAAAAACGTCCAGAAATGTTTGAAGCTACTGACTGAATGAAAGGAGCTGGCATCTCACTCTCTTTGAATCTTCTTTATCATGCTAGGATTAGCAGGAAAAAGCAAAAAATTTCAGAATTGCACCTTGCAATGTGGAGATATTACTGTTTGTGCATTTACAATATTCATTGATTTTTGCCATTGAAAAACGTCCAGAAATGTTTGAAGCTACTGACTGAATGAAAGGAGCTGGCATCTCACTCTCTTTGAATCTTCTAGGATTAGCAGGAAAAAGCAAAAAATTTCAGAATTGCACCTTGCAATGTGGAGATATTACTGTTTGTGCATTTACAATATTCATTGATTTTTGCCATTGAAAAACGTCCAGAAATGTTTGAAGCTACTGACTGAATGAAAGGAGCTGGCATCTCACTCTCTTTGAATCTTCTTTATCATGCTAGGATTAGCAGGAAAAAACAAAAAATTTCAGAATTGCACCTTGCAATGTGGAGATATTACTGTTTGTGCATTTACAATATTCATTGATTTTTGCCATTGAAAAACGTCCAGAAATGTTTGAAGCTACTGACTGAATGAAAGGAGCTGGCATCTCACTCTCTTTGAATCTTCTTTATCATGCTAGGATTAGCAGGAAAAAGCAAAAAATTTCAGAATTGCACCTTGCAATGTGGAAATATTGCTGTTTGTGCATTTACAATATTCATTGATTTTTGCCATTGAAAAACGTCCAGAAATGTTTGAAGCTACTGACTGAATGAAAAGAGCTGGCATCTCACTCTCTTTGAATCTTCTTTATCATGCTAGGATTAGCAGGAGAAAGCAAAAAATTTCAGAATTGCACCTTGCAATGTGGAGATATTACTGTTTGTGCATTTACAATATTCATTGATTTTTGCCATTGAAAAACGTCCAGAAATGTTTGAAGCTACTGACTGAATGAAAGGAGCTGGCATCTCACTCTCTTTGAATCTTCTTTATCATGCTAGGATTAGCAGGAAAAAGCAAAAAATTTCAGAATTGCACCTTGCAATGTGGAGATATTACTGTTTGTGCATTTACAATATTCATTGATTTTTGCCATTGAAAAACATCATGTTATTCATATACCAGAAATGTTTGAAGCTACTGACTGAATGAAAGGAGCTGGCATCTCACTCTCTTTGAATCTTCTTTATCATGCTAGGATTAGCAGGAAAAAGCAAAAAATTTCAGAATTGCACCTTGCAATGTGGAGATATTACTGTTTGTGCATTTACAATATTCATTGATTTTTGCCATTGAAAAACGTCCAGAAATGTTTGAAGCTACTGACTGAATGAAAGGAGCTGGCATCTCACTCTCTTTGAATCTTCTTTATCATGCTAGGATTAGCAGGAAAAAACAAAAAATTTCAGAATTGCACCTTGAAATGTGGAGATATTACTGTTTGTGCATTTACAATATTCATTGATTTTTGCCATTGAAAAACGTCCAGAAATGTTTGAAGCTACTGACTGAATGAAAGGAGCTGGCATCTCAATCTCTTTGAATCTTCTTTATCATGCTAGGATTAGCAGGAAAAAGCAAAAAATTTCAGAATTGCACCTTGCAATGTGGAGATATTACTGTTTTGTGCATTTACAATATTCATTGATTTTTGCCATTGAAAAACATCATGTTATTCATATACCAGAAATGTTTGAAGCTACTGACTGAATGAAAGGAGCTGGCATCTCACTCTCTTTGAATCTTCTTTATCATGCTAGGATTAGCAGGAAAAAGCAAAAAATTTCAGAATTGCACCTTGCAATGTGGAGATATTACTGTTTGTGCATTTACAATATTCATTGATTTTTGCCATTGAAAAACGTCCAGAAATGTTTGAAGCTACTGACTGAATGAAAGGAGCTGGCATCTCACTCTCTTTGAATCTTCTTTATCATGCTAGGATTAGCAGGAAAAAGCAAAAAATTTCAGAATTGCACCTTGCAATGTGGAGATATTACTGTTTGTGCATTTACAATATTCATTAATTTTTGCCATTGAAAAACGTCCAGAAATGTTTGAAGCTACTGACTGAATGAAAGGAGATGGCATCTCACTCTCTTTGAATCTTCTTTATCATGCTAGGATTAGCAGGAAAAAGCAAAAAATTTCAGAATTGCACCTTGCAATGTGGAGATATTACTGTTTGTGCATTTACAATATTCATTGATTTTTGCCATTGAAAAACATCATGTTATTCATATACCAGAAATGTTTGAAGCTACTGACTGAATGAAAGGAGCTGGCATCTCACTCTCTTTGAATCTTCTTTATCATGCTAGGATTAGCAGGAAAAAGCAAAAAATTTCAGAATTGCACATTGCAATGTGGAGATATTACTGTTTGTGCATTTACAATATTCATTGATTTTTGCCATTGAAAAACATCATGTTATTCATATACCAGAAATGTTTGAAGCTACTGACTGAATGAAAGGAGCTGGCATCTCACTCTCTTTGAATCTTCTTTATCATGCTAGGATTAGCAGGAAAAAGCAAAAAATTTCAGAATTGCACCTTGCAATGTGGAGATATTACTGTTTGTGCATTTACAATATTCATTGATTTTTGCCATTGAAAAACGTCCAGAAATGTTTGAAGCTACTGACTGAATGAAAGGAGCTGGCATCTCACTCTCTTTGAATCTTCTTTATCATGCTAGGATTAGCAGGAAAAAGCAAAAAATTTCAGAATTGCACCTTGCAATGTGGAGATATTACTGTTTGTGCATTTACAATATTCATTGATTTTTGCCATTGAAAAACGTCCAGAAATGTTTGAAGCTACTGACTGAATGAAAGGAGCTGGCATCTCACTCTCTTTGAATCTTCTTTATCATGCTAGGATTAGCAGGAAAAAGCAAAAAATTTCAGAATTGCACCTTGCAATGTGGAGATATTACTGTTTGTGCATTTACAATATTCATTGATTTTTGCCATTGAAAAACGTCCAGAAATGTTTGAAGCTACTGACTGAATGAAAGGAGCTGGCATCTCACTCTCTTTGAATCTTCTTTATCATGCTAGGATTAGCAGGAAAAAGCAAAAAATTTCAGAATTGCACCTTGCAATGTGGAGATATTACTGTTTGTGCATTTACAATATTCATTGATTTTTGCCATTGAAAAACGTCCAGTAATGTTTGAAGCTACTGACTGAATGAAAGGAGCTGGCATCTCACTCTCTTTGAATCTTCTTTATCATGCTAGGATTAGCAGGAAAAAGCAAAAAATTTCAGAATTGCATCTTGCAATGTGGAGATATTACTGTTTGTGCATTTACAATATTCACTGATTTTTGCCATTGAAAAACGTCCAGAAATGTTTGAAGCTACTGACTGAATGAAAGGAGCTGGCATCTCACTCTCTTTGAATCTTCTTTATCATGCTAGGATTAGCAGGAAAAAGCAAAAAATTTCAGAATTGCACCTTGCAATGTGGAGATATTACTGTTTGTGCATTTACAATATTCAATGATTTTTGCCATTGAAAAACGTCCAGAAATGTTTGAAGCTACTGACTGAATGAAAGGAGCTGGCATCTCACTCTCTTTGAATCTTCTTTATCATGCAAGGATTAGCAGGAAAAAGCAAAAAATTTCAGAATTGCACCTTGCAATGTGGAGATATTACTGTTTGTGCATTTACAATATTCATTGATTTTTGCCATTGAAAAACGTCCAGAAATGTTTGAAGCTACTGACTGAATGAAAGGAGCTGGCATCTCACTCTCTTTGAATCTTCTTTATCATGCTAGGATTAGCAGGAAAAAGCAAAAAATTTCAGAATTGCACCTTGCAATGTGGAGATATTACTGTTTGTGCATTTACAATATTCATTGATTTTTGCCATTGAAAAACGTCCAGAAATGTTTGAAGCTACTGACTGAATGAAAGGAGCTGGCATCTCACTCTCTTTGAATCTTCTAGGATTAGCAGGAAAAAGCAAAAAATTTCAGAATTGCACCTTGCAATGTGGAGATATTACTGTTTGTGCATTTACAATATTCATTGATTTTTGCCATTGAAAAACGTCCAGAAATGTTTGAAGCTACTGACTGAATGAAAGGAGCTGGCATCTCACTCTCTTTGAATCTTCTTTATCATGCTAGGATTAGCAGGAAAAAACAAAAAATTTCAGAATTGCACCTTGCAATGTGGAGATATTACTGTTTGTGCATTTACAATATTCATTGATTTTTGCCATTGAAAAACGTCCAGAAATGTTTGAAGCTACTGACTGAATGAAAGGAGCAGGCATCTCACTCTCTTTGAATCTTCTTTATCATGCAAGGATTAGCAGGAAAAAGCAAAAAATTTCAGAATTACACCTTGCAATGTGGAGATATTACTGTTTGTGCATTTACAATATTCATTGATTTTTGCCATTGAAAAACATCATGTTATTCATATACCAGAAATGTTTGAAGCTACTGACTGAATGAAAGGAGCTGGCATCTCACTCTCTTTGAATCTTCTTTATCATGCTAGGATTAGCAGGAAAAAGCAAAAAATTTCAGAATTGCACCTTGCAATGTGGAGATATTACTGTTTGTGCATTTACAATATTCATTGATTTTTGCCATTGAAAAACGTCCAGAAATGTTTGAAGCTACTGACTGAATGAAAGGAGCTGGCATCTCACTCTCTTTGAATCTTCTTTATCATGCAAGGATTAGCAGGAAAAAGCAAAAAATTTCAGAATTGCACCTTGCAATGTGGAGATATTACTGTTTGTGCATTTACAATATTCATTGATTTTTGCCATTGAAAAACGTCCAGAAATGTTTGAAGCTACTGACTGAATGAAAGGAGCTGGCATCTCACTCTCTTTGAATCTTCTTTATCATGCTAGGATTAGCAGGAAAAAGCAAAAAATTTCAGAATTGCACCTTGCAATGTGGAGATATTACTGTTTGTGCATTTACAATATTCATTGATTTTTGCCATTGAAAACCGTCCAGAAATGTTTGAAGCTACTGACTGAATGAAAGGAGCTGGCATCTCACTCTCTTTGAATCTTCTTTATCATGCTAGGATTAGCAGGAAAAAGCAAAAAATTTCAGAATTGCACCTTGCAATGTGGAGATATTACTGTTTGTGCATTTACAATATTCATTGATTTTTGCCATTGAAAAACGTCCAGAAATGTTTGAAGCTACTGACTGAATGAAAGGAGCTGGCATCTCACTCTCTTTGAATCTTCTTTATCATGCTAGGATTAGCAGGAAAAAGCAAAAAATTTCAGAATTGCACCTTGCAATGTGGAGATATTACTGTTTGTGCATTTACAATATTCATTGATTTTTGCCATTGAAAAATGTCCAGAAATGTTTGAAGCTACTGACTGAATGAAAGGAGCTGGCATCTCACTCTCTTTGAATCTTCTTTATCATGCTAGGATTAGCAGGAAAAAGCAAAAAATTTCAGAATTGCACCTTGCAATGTGGAGATATTACTGTTTGTGCATTTACAATATTCATTGATTTTTGCCATTGAAAAACGTCCAGAAATGTTTGAAGCTACTGACTGAATGAAAGGAGCTGGCATCTCACTCTCTTTGAATCTTCTTTATCATGCTAGGATTAGCAGGAAAAAGCAAAAAAATTCAGAATTGCACCTTGCAATGTGGAGATATTACTGTTTGTGCATTTACAATATTCATTGATTTTTGCCATTGAAAAACGTCCAGAAATGTTTGAAGCTACTGACTGAATGAAAGGAGCTGGCATCTCACTCTCTTTGAATCTTCTTTATCATGCTAGGATTAGCAGGAAAAAGCAAAAAATTTCAGAATTGCACCTTGCAATGTGGAGATATTACTGTTTGTGCATTTACAATATTCATTGATTTTTGCCATTGAAAAACGTCCAGAAATGTTTGAAGCTACTGACTGAATGAAAGGAGCTGGCATCTCACTCTCTTTGAATCTTCTTTATCATGCTAGGATTAGCAGGAAAAAGCAAAAAATTTCAGAATTGCACCTTGCAATGTGGAGATATTACTGTTTGTGCATTTACAATATTCATTGATTTTTGCCATTGAAAAACGTCCAGAAATGTTTGAAGCTACTGACTGAATGAAAGGAGCTGGCATCTCACTCTCTTTGAATCTTCTTTATCATGCTAGGATTAGCAGGAAAAAGCAAAAAATTTCAGAATTGCACCTTGCAATGTGGAGATATTACTGTTTGTGCATTTACAATATTCATTGATTTTTGCCATTGAAAAACATCATGTTATTCATATACCAGAAATGTTTGAAGCTACTGACTGAATGAAAGGAGCTGGCATCTCACTCTCTTTGAATCTTCTTTATCATGCTAGGATTAGCAGGAAAAAACAAAAAATTTCAGAATTGCACCTTGCAATGTGGAGATATTACTGTTTGTGCATTTACAATATTCATTGATTTTTGCCATTGAAAAACGTCCAGAAATGTTTGAAGCTACTGACTGAATGAAAGGAGCAGGCATCTCACTCTCTTTGAATCTTCTTTATCATGCAAGGATTAGCAGGAAAAAGCAAAAAATTTCAGAATTACACCTTGCAATGTGGAGATATTACTGTTTGTGCATTTACAATATTCATTGATTTTTGCCATTGAAAAACATCATGTTATTCATATACCAGAAATGTTTGAAGCTACTGACTGAATGAAAGGAGCTGGCATCTCACTCTCTTTGAATCTTCTTTATCATGCTAGGATTAGCAGGAAAAAGCAAAAAATTTCAGAATTGCACCTTGCAATGTGGAGATATTACTGTTTGTGCATTTACAATATTCATTGATTTTTGCCATTGAAAAACGTCCAGAAATGTTTGAAGCTACTGACTGAATGAAAGGAGCTGGCATCTCACTCTCTTTGAATCTTCTTTATCATGCTAGGATTAGCAGGAAAAAGCAAAAAATTTCAGAATTGCATCTTGCCATGTGGAGATATTACTGTTTGTGCATTTACAATATTCATTGATTTTGCCATTGAAAAACGTCCAGAAATGTTTGAAGCTACTGACTGAATGAAAGGAGCTGGCATCTCACTCTCTTTGAATCTTCTTTATCATGCTAGGATTAGCAGGAAAAAGCAAAAAATTTCAGAATTGCACCTTGCAATGTGGAGATATTACTGTTTGTGCATTTACAATATTCATTGATTTTTGCCATTGAAAAACATCATGTTATTCATATACCAGAAATGTTTGAAGCTACTGACTGAATGAAAGGAGCTGGCATCTCACTCTCTTTGAATCTTCTTTATCATGCTAGGATTAGCAAGAAAAAGCAAAAAATGTCAGAATTGCACCTTGCAATTTGAAGATATTACTGTTTGTGCGTTTACAATATTCATTGATTTTTGCCATTGAAAAACGTCCAGAAATGTTTGAAGCTACTGACTGAATGAAAGGAGCAGGCATCTCACTCTCTTTGAATCTTCTTTATCATGCATTGATTAGCAGGAAAAAGCAAAAAATTTCAGAATTACACCTTGCAATGTGGAGATATTACTGTTTGTGCATTTACAATATTCATTGATTTTTGCCATTGAAAAACATCATGTTATTCATATACCAGAAATGTTTGAAGCTACTGACTGAATGAAAGGAGCTGGCATCTCACTCTCTTTGAATCTTCTTTATCATGCTAGGATTAGCAGGAAAAAGCAAAAAATTTCAGAATTGCACCTTGCAATGTGGAGATATTACTGTTTGTGCATTTACAATATTCATTGATTTTTGCCACTGAAAAACATCATGTTATTCATATACCAGAAATGTTTGAAGCTACTGACTGAATGAAAGGAGCTGGCATCTCACTCTCTTTGAATCTTCTTTATCATGCTAGGATTAGCAGGAAAAAGCAAAAAATGTCAGAATTGCACCTTGCAATTTGAAGATATTACTGTTTGTGCGTTTACAATATTCATTGATTTTTGCCATTGAAAAACGTCCAGAAATGTTTGAAGCTACTGACTGAATGAAAGGAGCTGGCATCTCACTCTCTTTGAATCTTCTTTATCATGCTAGGATTAGCAGGAAAAAGCAAAAAATTTCCGAATTGCACCTTGCAATGTGGAGATATTACTGTTTGTGCATTTACAATATTCATTGATTTTTGCCATTGAAAAACATCATGTTATTCATATACCAGAAATGTTTGAAGATACTGACTGAATGAAAGGAGCTGGCATCTCACTCTCTTTGAATCTTCTTTATCATGCTAGGATTAGCAGGAAAAAGCAAAAAATTTCAGAATTGCACCTTGCAATGTGGAGATATTACTGTTTGTGCATTTACAATATTCATTGATTTTTGCCATTGAAAAACATCATGTTATTCATATACCAGAAATGTTTGAAGCTACTGACTGAATGAAAGGAGCTGGCATCTCACTCTCTTTGAATCTTCTTTATCATGCTAGGATTAGCAGGAAAAAGCAAAAAATTTCAGAATTGCACCTTGCAATGTGGAGATATTACTGTTTGTGCATTTACAATATTCATTGATTTTTGCCATTGAAAAACGTCCAGAAATGTTTGAAGCTACTGACTGAATGAAAGGAGCTGGCATCTCACTCTCTTTGAATCTTCTTTATCATGCTAGGATTAGCAGGAAAAAGCAAAAAATTTCAGAATTGCACCTTGCAATGTGGAGATATTACTGTTTGTGCATTTACAATATTCATTGATTTTTGCCATTGAAAAACGTCCAGAAATGTTTGAAGCTACTGACTGAATGAAAGGAGCTGGCATCTCACTCTCTTTGAATCTTCTTTATCATGCTAGGATTAGCAGGAAAAAGCAAAAAATTTCAGAATTGCACCTTGCAATGTGGAGATATTACTGTTTGTGCATTTACAATATTCATTGATTTTTGCCATTGAAAAACGTCCAGAAATGTTTGAAGCTACTGACTGAATGAAAGGAGCTGGCATCTCACTCTCTTTGAATCTTCTTTATCATGCTAGGATTAGCAGGAAAAAGCAAAAAATTTCAGAATTGCACCTTGCAATGTGGAGATATTACTGTTTGTGCATTTACAATATTCATTGATTTTTGCCGTTGAAAAACATCATGTTATTCATATACCAGAAATGTTTGAAGCTACTGACTGAATGAAAGGAGCTGGCATCTCACTCTCTTTGAATCTTCTTTATCATGCTAGGATTAGCAGGAAAAAGCAAAAAATTTCAGAATTGCACCTTGCAATGTGGAGATATTACTGTTTGTGCATTTACAATATTCATTGATTTTTGCCATTGAAAAACGTCCAGAAATGTTTGAAGCT